>NW_026990234.1:0-36436 GCF_963921805.1 Phalacrocorax carbo | reverse complement strand
GTGGGGCTGTGCAGCGCGTGGGCGGGGCCTGCTGGGTTGGGGGAGGGCTCTTAAAGGGGCCGCACCTCCCGTCCTCTCTGCGCCTTAAAGGGGCCGCGCGCGGGTGGGCCCCACCTAAACCTCTACGGGGGGGGGGGGGAGGGGCGGGGTCTTAAAGGGACCGCACAACATTATCGCGGGGCAGGGGGGAGGGGAGGGGTAAAGGGGTGGCGCCCCCGTTTTGGGGGCGGTTCCAGTGTCAAAAATAGAAGCTCTGAGGATGGGGAGGGGCGGCTTGGGGGGGGGGGGGGGCCCAGGATAGTGGGGGGGGGGAATGGGGATCCCCGAAACCTGATGTCATCAAATCTGAGGGGTGACGGGGAAGGGGGGGGGCTGTACCATGGGGGGAGGGGGGGGCACCCCAATATCGGTGGGGGTGGGGGGAGGGGGCGCCTCTGCCAAAGTGGGGGCTAAACCTGGGGCGTTACGTGGGGAGGGGTGGGGGGGTGTGTTCCCTAAATGTCAATATTGGGGTCCTGGGGGGTCCCTACGCTGGGGGGGAGGGGCCAGATGAGGCTCTGGGGGTCCCGGGACCCCCTGAATTTGGGGTGTCACCCTGGGGGGGGAAGGCACATCCCCCGCTGCTGGGGGGGGCCCAATCCGGGCCCCCCCCCAAAACCCATTCACACCCTATGGGTCCGTCCCCTAACCCGGACCCCCTGCACGTCCAACACCCAAACCCTTCCCCCCCACCCCCTCACCTTTAGTTCCCCCCAACTTTGGTTCCCCCCGACTTCAGTGTCCCCCAACTTCGGGTTCCCCCCCCTCCCCCCAATTGGGTTCCCTCCACATCCGGTCCCCTTATATTTAGTTCCCCCCCAAATTTGCTTCCCTCACATTTGGTTCCCCTTATATTTGGATCCCCCCCAATTTAGTTCCCCCCAATTCTAGTTCCCCTTATAGTTGGTTCCCCCCAAATTTCTTCCCCCCCACCTCATTTGGTTCCCCTTCTATTTGCTTCCTCCCACATTCAGCTCCCCTTAAATTCGGTTCCCCCCCCACTAGGTGTCCCCCCCCCCCAATTGTACTCCCCCATTTAGTTCCCCTTCTATTTGCTTCCCCCCACATTTGGCTCCCCTTAACTTTGGTTCCCCCCAATTGTAGTCCCCCCCAATTTGGTTCCCCTTAAAGTTGGTTCCCCTGAAATCTGGTTCCCCCCCAATTTGGTTCCCCTGAAATCTGGTTCCCCCAATTTGGTTCCCCCCCCAATTTGGTTCCCCTGAAATCTGGTTCCCCCCAATTTGGTTCCCCCCCAATTTGGTTCCCCCTCAATTTGGTTCCCCCCAATTTCGTTCCCCTTAAACTTGGTTCCCCTTAAACTTGGTTCCCCTTCGATTTGGTCGTCCCCCCCCCCGATTTGGTTCCCCCCCATCATCGCTCCCCCCACCTTTGGTTCCCCTTACCCTTGGTTCCCCTTACACTTGGTTCCCCCCCCCCTTTTGGTTCCCCCCAACCCCACCCCCCCCCATACACCCCCTCCCCCCCAAAGTGTCTCCCCCCCCCCTCAGTCCCCTCCCCCCCCCAGCAGCAGGCAGGGCCGGCAGCACCTCCCCCCCGGCACCAGGACCTGGCAGCGAGGGGCCGGGGGTCGGGGGGCTTCCCCCGGGGGTCCCGGGCAGGGCCGATAAGCTTCGAGGTCGCAGAGGAGCTCGACGAGGTCGTCGACAGAGCGCAGGCGGGGGGGGCGGCACGTCAGCACCTCGTGCCCGGGGGGGACGGGGCGCCGACGGGCCACCAGCACCCGAAAAGCCAAGCCGGGGGCCCAAAGAGGACGACGGTGGCGGCCATGGGGGAGTGGGGGGAGCGTTGGACCAAGCGGAGGCCCGGGGGTGGTGGGGAGGGGGCGCTGGTGGGGGAGGGGGGAGGAGACCCCCCCTCGTCTCGTCCCACCACCCCCCAGTGAGCGGGGAGGGGGATTTCGGCCAGTTCGGCTAAAAAAGTGCCGGCCAGCGGGGGGGGGGAGGGGGCAGGGGGAGGGGGCTGGGGGGGGGGAGAGAAGAGAAAAAAGGGGGGGGGGGTCAAGGGGGGGAGGGGCACCCCAAGACCCATCACCCCCCCTCGGACCCCCCCCAAGAGCCCCACCAACCCCCCCCCATCCCAGGACCCCCCCCCAAAGATCCTTGAGACCCCACCCAGGACCCCCCCCAAAGACCCCCAGGAGCCCCCCCAGCCCCTCCCACCCCATTCCTGTGGGTCCCCCCCCCGACGCCCCCCCCAGAGCCCCCCCTTTCACCCCCCAACAGACCCTTGAGACCCTCCTCAGCCCCCCCCCCCAGCACCAGGAGCCCCCCAAAACCCCTCAGAGCTCCTCCAGGACCCTCAAGACCCCCCCAATTCCCTCCTCCAGCACCAGGAGCCCCCCCCCAAACCCTTCCGAGCCCCCCCGACGACCCCTCCAAGACCTCACGACCCCCCCTATTCCCCCCGCCAGCACCAGGAGCCCCCCCAAAACCCCTCCAAGCCCCCCAGGACCCCCCCAAGACCCTCAAGACCCCCCCCCCGGTTCCCCCCCCCAGCACCAGGAGCCCCCCCAAACTCCTCCAAGCCCCTCGCCCCCCCACTCACCACTCGGTTGCCCCCTTCCTCCTCCTCCTCTTCCTCGCTCTCATCCAGCACCACCAGCTGGGCGGGGGGGAGCCGGGGGGGCACCTGGGGGGGGGGAGGGGGGTGAATGCAGGCGGGGGGGGGTGGGGGAGGGGCGGGGGTGGGGGGAGCCCCCCCTTACCGGCACGAGGGAGGCGCTGGGCTGCGGCTGCTCCTGCTTCACCCGGGGGGTGGCGGCGATGAGGACCCCCAAATCTCCGGGGGGGGGCTGAAGGGGGGGGGGAGGGGTTGGGGGCGGGGTTAAATGGGGCCCCGCCCCCCCCAGGGCGTGCGGGAGGTGGGGGAGGGGCGCCCAAGCCGCTTGTCTCTTACCGGTCCCGGGGTGACGCTGGGCTCCGGGGGGGTCGCTTTGAGGCGGGGGGCGGAGGCGATGAGGAGCCCCAGCCGGGGGTCCTGGGGGGGGGGGAGGTTAGTGTGGGGGGGGGGGGGCACCCAGGAGCAACCCCCACCCATTCAGGGGGGACCCAGGTATGGGGGTGGGGGGGGGGAGGCTCACCTCGAGGCGGGGGAGGGGTCCGGCTCCTCCTTGAGGGGGGGCAGGTGCAGGGGGGGGCCCCGGGGGGGGTCCGGGGCCCTTCTCAGCCCCCCCCGCCGGGGGCTCCTTGTCCTGGGGGGGGGGGAGAAAGGGGGGAGGGGAGGAAAATGGGGAGGGGGTAAAGGTGGGAGGGGAGGAAAGGGGGGGGAGGCACGTCAGGGCCAACCCATAGGTGGGGGGGGGGCACCCCCCAAAGCCCCCACCCCCCCTAAAACCCCCCACGGCGGGGGGACCCAGGCATCCGGGGACCCCCCCCCACCCCCCCAACAGGGAAACTGAGGCACACACAAGCCATGGGGGGGTGGGGGGGTGTCCTGGGGGGGGACGGACCCAGGCGTCCGGGCAGCCCCCAACCCCCACCCCTCCCCCAAAACCACCCCCCCCACCCCATCCCAGCCCCCCCCGGGGGGGGATCCCGGACGCCTGGGTCCCCGAAAGAGGCGGGGGAGGGGTCCGAGGCGGCACAGAGCAGAGCAGCAGAGCGAGCAGAGCGAGGGGGGGGTCCCCAAATTTGAGGGGGGGGGCTCTATTTGGGGGGGGTATGGGGCAAATTTGGGGGGTCCCTGAACTTGGGGGGACCCATAGGCGGCCTTGGGGGGGGGACCCTGGGGTTTGGGGGGGTGTTTTTTGAGGGTCCCGTGAGGGGTTTTGGGGGGCTCAGGGTGTATTTTTTTTGGGGGGTCCCCCCCGGGATTAAAAAGGGGGTGTGGGGGTGGGGGGGGATGGGGGGGGAGGGGTGTCCCATTACCTTGCGGGGGGGGCGGGGCGGGCGGCGGCTCCGGGCGGCGGCGCGGGGGGGCCGGGGGGGGCGGCGGCGGGAGAGGGGTCTGGAGGGGGGGGAGGGGGCAGCCGCTCCAGGGGGGCCCCCCCGGACCCCCCCCCCGCCGGCAGCAGCCGCCTCTGCGCCAGGAGAGAGACCTCAGTGGGGGAGGGGGGGGGACACCCCGATTTATTTTGGGGGGGGGGTGGGGGTGGGTGGGGAGGGGATGGATTGGGGGGACGCCGGAACAACCCCCCCCCCAGGGGACCCAGGCGTCTGGGGGACCCCCCCGCCCCCCCCAAAAGAAGGGTGAGCCCCCCCCCCCTTCCCCCGAAAGCCAAGCAATGCAGAGGGGACCCAGGCGTCAGGGCGACCCCCCCCAACCCCCCCGCCCCCCCCCCCAAAAGAAAAGGGGACCGCGTGGGTGCCAAACACCCCCCCCCACCCCACCCCCGCCCCAAACTGGTCTGTACTGGTCCAAACTGGTCGCCCCCCGGCGCTGGGGAGCCCCCTCCCCCCAGCCTTGCGCGTGCCTCAGTTTCCCCGGCGGATGGTGTCGGGAGGGAGGGGGGTGGGAAGGGGGCGGCTGGGGGTTACTGGGGGGGTTACTGGGAGCTACTGGGGGGGGGGGGGGGCGGGGCACCCACCACGGCGCCAGCGCAGGCACTGCCTCCAGCGGCACTTCTGGCGCTTGAGGTTCTGACCCCCGAACTTGGGCTTGTCCCGGCAGAAGTCGCAGCGGCCGCAGTCGGCCGGGCGCAGACAGGCCTCGCAGGCCCCGCACCGCCGGCTGCCCCGGCTCCGCGCCCCCCCGCTGGCGGCACAAAGCTGGCGTCACCCCCCCGGCACCCCGACCCCCACCCCCCGCCAAAGAACACACACACCCCGCCCCCCCGACCCCCCCTCACCGTAACCCACCCACCCCCCCCCACCCCGGCTCGGCGGCGTTAGTGCGTGAGCGGCTATTAGCAGCGTTACGGTAGCGGGAGGCGGTATTAGGGGTATTATGGGAGCGGTGGGTTAGGCTGAAGCAGCTATTGGGGGCGTCGCGGGTACCCGGGGCCCCTCTATTAGGGACGTTACGGGAGCTCGATGCCCCTATTACGGGCATTACGGTACCTGCACCCCGCTATTATGGCCGCTTGGACCCCAGTATTAGCCCTGGAGCCGCTATTAGGGGTGCTACGGTACCCCGACCCCGCTATTAGGAGCATTACAGGACCCAGACCCGACTATTAGAAGCATTATGGTACCTAAACCCCACTATTAGGGGCATTATGGTACCTGGACACCACTATTAGAAGCACTATGGTATCTGGGCCCCACATTAAGGGCATTAGGGTACCCGGACCCCACTATTAGGAGTATTACGGTATGTGGACCCCTAATAGGGGCATTACAGGACCTGGACCCGACTATTAGAGACGTTACGGTACCTAAACCCCACTATTAGAAGCACTATGGTATCTGGACCCCACTTTTAGGGGCATTACGATACCTGGACCCAATATTAGGGCTGTTACGGTACCTGCACCCCAGTTTTGGGGTAGCTCTGACCCCAAAATCAACCCTGAGGCAGCTATTAGGGGTGGTACGGTACCTGGGCCCCACTATTAGGGGCATTATGGTACTCAGACCCCACCATTAGGCTGACTCAAACCCCACTATTAACAATGGAGCAGCTTTTAGGGCCATTACGGTACCTGCACCTCACTTTTGGGGTAGCTCGGACCCCGAAACCAACCCTGAGGCAGCTATTAGGGGTGTTACGGTACCTGGACCCCACTACTAGAGGCATTACGGTGCCCTGACCCCACTTAATAGGAGCCTTACGGTACCTGTACCCCACTATTGGGGTAGCTCAGACCCCAAAATCAACCCTGAGGCAGCTATTAGGGGCATTACGGTACCTGGACCCCACTATTAGGGGCGTTACGGTACCTTGACTCCACTATTGGGGCCGCTCGGACCCCAAAATCAACCCTGAGGCAGCTATTAGAGGTGTTACGGTACCTGAACCCCGTAACAGGGGCATTACAGTACCCGAACCCCACCATTAGGAGCATTATAACACCTGGACCCCACCATTAGGGACATTACGGCACCTGGACGCCACTATTAGGGATATTATGGTACCTGAACCCCACTATTAGGAGCATTACAGCACCTGCACCCCACTATTAGGGGCATTACAGCACCCGGACCCCACTATTAGGGGCATTACGGCACCTGGACCCCACTATTAGGAGCATTACGGCACCCGGACCCCACTGTTAGGGGCATTACGGCACCCGGACCCCACTATTAGGAGCATTACGGCACCCGGACCCCACTATTAGGAGCATTACGGCACCCGGACCCCACTATTAGGAGCATTACGGCACCCGGACCCCACTGTTAGGGGCATTACGGCACCTGCGCCCCAGTACAAGGCGCTGGGGCGTCTATTAGGAGCGTTACGGTACCGGCCCCCCACTGAACCCCCACGTGAAGCCACGGAGCAGCTATTAGGGGCATTACGGCCCCCCGAGAGCTGCACCAAAGGGGGGGACCCCGGAATTGGGGGGGGGGACACCCTGGAATTTGGGGGGGACCCGGAATTGGGGGGGACCCCGGAATTTGGGGGGGGGACCCAGGCGTTCGGGGGGGACCCCGGAATTTGGGGGGGGGGACCCAGGCGTTCGGGGGGGACCCCAGAATTTGGGGGGACCCCCGGCACTCACCCCGCCCCCACCGCGGGCCCCGGGGTGTTTGGGGGGTCTCCCCGGTTTCTTCTTCTCCTTCACCTTGTTCAGCTGCTTCTGGGGGGGGGGGAGGGAAAGTTGGGGGGTCAGAGGGGACCCCGATAGCGGGGGGGGGACCCCAATACCGGGGGGGGACCCCGATAGCGGGGGGGGACCCCAAAACCGGGGGGTCCCCAGGGCCACACTCACCCTGTGCCGGGTGCTGGGGGCGGCGCTGGGCTCTCGCTCCAAGGGGGGCTTCCATTTCTGAGGGGGAGATGGGGGTGAGGGGGGGGACCCCAAAACCCACAGGGGGACCCCCAAGATCCAGGGGGGGACCCCAAAGCCCACTGGGTAGCCCCCCAAAACCCACGAGGGGACCCCCAAAACCCACGAGGGGACCCCCAAGATCCAGGGGGGGACCCCAAAGCCCACTGGGTAGCCCCCCAAAACCCACGAGGGGACCCCCAAAACCCACGAGGGGACCCCCAAGATCCAGGGGGGGACCCCAAAACCCACAGAGGGACCCCAAAACCCACGAGGGGAGCCCCAAAACCCACGGTGGGACCTCCAAAACCCACGGCGGGACCCCAAAACCCACGGAGGGACCCCCAAAACCCACAGAGGGACCCCAAAAGCCACGGGGGGACCCCAAAAGCCACGCGGGGACCCCAAAAGCCACAGGGGGACCCCCCAAAACCCATGAGGGGAGCCCCAAAACCCACGGCGGGACCCCCAAAACCCACGAGGGGAGCCCCAAAACCCACGGCGGGACCTCCAAAACCCACGGGAGGACCCCCAAAACCCACGGCGGGACCCCCAAAACCCACAGAGGGACCCCAAAACCCATGGCGGGACCCCAAAAGCCACAGGGGGACCCCAAAACACACTGGGGAACCTCCCAAAACCCACGGCGGGACCCCCAAAACCCACGAGGGGAGCCCCAAAACCCATGGCGGGACCTCCAAAACCCACGGGAGGACCCCCAAAACCCATGGCGGGACCTCCAAAACCCACGGAGGGACCCCCAAAACCCATGGCGGGACCTCCAAAACCCACGGGAGGACCCCCAAAACCCATGGCGGGACCTCCAAAACCCACAGGAGGACCCCCAAAACCCACGGCGGGACCCCAAAACCCGGAGCGGGGGGTGGCGGTGGGAGGGGGCTGGGAACTCACCACCGTCAGCTTCCGCGGGCCGTAAGTCGTCTTCTTGGCCACCCCCGAGCGCTGTGGGGCACACGGGGGGGTCAGCGGGGCGTGGGGGGGTGTTTTGGGGGGTTCGGCGGGGCCGGGGGGTGTCGGGGAGCCCCGTCGGCGCCCCACCTTGGGGCGCAGGCAGCGGCGGCGCAGGCAGCGCCACTGGCGCTTCAGGCCCGGCTTGAGGCGGCGCAGGCAGATGCAGCAGCTCCCGCAGTCCTCGGTGGCCAGGCAGCCCGGGCAGGAGCCGCAGCCCAGGCTCTGCGGGGGACGACACGCCTCGGCACGCGCCCACGCGCCCCCCCGCAGGCGGGGTGGGGGGCGCGGGGGGGGCGGGGGGCGCGGGCGGGAGCCGCAGCCCAGGTTTGGGGGGGGAAACACGGGATAACAGGGGATAACAGGGGATAACAGGGGATAACATGGGATAACATGGGATAACATGCACCCACACAAGCCCTCAGACACGTGGGGGGGGGCGGGGGGCGGCGGGGGGCGCGGGCGGGAGCCGCAGCCCAGGTTTGGGGGGGGAAACACGGGATAACAGGGGATAACAGGGGATAACATGGGATAACACGGGATAACAGGGGATAACACGGGATAACACGGGATAACAGGGGATAACATGGGATAACATGCATCCACACAAGCCCTCAGACACGTGGGGGGGGATGCAGGGGGACACGGGGGATGTCGGGGGGCCCGGGCAGGAGCCGCAGCCCAGGTTTGGGGGGGGAAACACGGGATAACAGGGGATAACAGGGGATAACACGGGATAACATGGGATAACATGGGATAACATGGGATAACAGGGGATAACATGCATCCACGCACGCCCTCAGACACGTGGGGGGGGACACGTGGGGGGTGGGGGGGTGTCAGGGGGCCCGGGCAGGAGCTGCAGCCCAGGTTTGGGGGGGAAACATGGGAAAACATGGGATAACACGGGATAACATGGGATAACACGGGATAACATGGGATAACACGGGATAACATGCATCCACGCACGCCCTCAGACACGTGGGGGGGGCGGGGGGACACGGGGGGGGACACGGGGCGACGCGGACACGGGGGGGAGGGGGGTGACAGTGACACCGTCACCAACCCCGGTGGGCGCACGAGAACCGCGGGGACACGCGTGTCACCCCCGGGGGGGCGGCAGCAACACCTTAAACGGGGTGACAACGCCCTGGGGTGGGGTGACAACACCCTAAACGGGCTGACAGCACCCTGGGGTGGGGTGACAACAGGGCGACAACACCCCGCCGTGGGGTGACAACACCCTAAGCGGGGTGACAACGCCCGGGGTGGGGAGCCAACAGCTTTGGGGGGAGCTGACACCACCGGGAGAGGGTGACAGTGACCCACAGGGGTGACAGTGACACCGGGTCAGGGTGACGGTGACCCACGGCGGGGTGACAGTGATGTGGGGGGGTCACAGTGACCCGTGGAGGGGTGACAGTGACCCATGCAGGGTGACAGTGATGTGGGGGGGTGACAGTGACCCACAGGGGGGTGACAGTGACCCATGCAGGGTGACAGTGACCCACAGAGGGTGACAGTGATGTGGGGGGGTGACAGCGACCCTGGGTTGGGGTGATGGTGACCGGGGGGGTGACGGCGACCCACAGGGGGGTGACAGTGACTTGGGGTTGGGGTGACGGTGCCCCGAGGGGGTGACGGTGCCCCAGGGGGGTGACAGCGACCCACAGGGGGTGACGGTGACCCACAGGGGGGTGACAGTGACCCATGCAGGGTGACAGTGACCTACGGAGGGTGACAGTGACGTGGGGGGGTGACAGTGACCCTGGGTTGGGGTGATGGTGACCGGGGGGGTGACAATGACCCGTGGAGGGGTGACGGTGACCCACAGGGGGGTGACAGTGATGTGGGGGGGTGACAGTGACCCACGGGGGGGTGACAGTGACCCGTGGAGGGGTGACGGTGACCCACAGGGGGTGACAGTGACCCACAGGGGGGTGACAGTGACGTGGGGGGGTGACAGTGACCCTGGGTTGGGGTGATGGTGACCGGGGGGGTGACGGTGACCCACAGGGGGGTTGGGGTGACGGTGCCCCAGGGGGTGACGGTGACCCACGGGGGGGTGACGGTGACCCACAGGGGGGTGACGGTGACTTGGGGTTGGGGGTGACGGTGCCCCAGGGGGTGACGGTGACCCACGGGGGGGTGACAGCGACCCACGGGGGGGGACACGACGGTACCTTCTTGACGATGCGGAGGCAGCGGCGCAGGAGGCACTTGGGGGGCCGGGCGGGGGCGGGGGCGGGGCGGGCGCAGGCGCTGCAGATGCCGCAGTCCTCGGCGATGCGACAGGCCTGGCAGGCGCCGCAGCCCACCCGCTGCGGGGGAGGGGCGGCTCAGGCACCCCCCGCCTCGCCCGGGGGCCGCCCCACCCCCCCCACCCCCCCCCCACCCCCCCCCCAGCGGGGCCCCGGGGGGGGTGCGGGCGCGCGGGGGGTACCTTGAAGAACCGCTGCTCCCGGTTGAAGTCGCGTCTCTGGGCTGGGGGAGGGGGGGGGGGAGGGTCAGCGGGTGGGGGCGCGGCCCCACCCCTCCCCACCTCCGGGCACCCGTCAGGCACCCTGAGCCCCCCTCGGGCACCCTAACCCCGCTTTGGGGGGTCCCTGACCCCCTTCACACCCTCCCTGGGGCACCCTGAGCCCCCCCAGGATCCCACTTGGGGCACCCTGACCCCCCTCCAGACCCTCCCCCAGCACCCTGACCGCCCCCAGGATCCCCCTTGGGGCACCCTGACCTCCCCCCAGACCCCCCTTGGGGCACCCTGACACCCACCAGGACCCCCCTTGGGGCACCCTGACCCCCACCAGGACCCCCCCAGGGCACCCTGACCGCCCCCAGGATCCCCCTTGGGGCACCCTGACCTCCCCCCAGACCCCCCTTGGGGCACCCTGACACCCACCAGGACCCCCCCAGGGCACCCTGACCCCCACCAGGATCCCATTTGGGGCACCCTGACCCCCACCCCGGACCCTCCCAGAGAACCCTGACCCCCCCAAGACCCCCCCCACCCTCCCCAAGCACCTAAAAAGAGGGAGGAAGAGGAGGAGGAAGAGCAAGAGGAGGGAAGAGGAAGAGGAAGATGAGGAGGAGGACGACGAAGAGGGAGGCGAGAAAAAAGAGGAAGGCTCAGAAAAGCAAAATGGGGGGGAAGTGAGGAAGAAGAGCAGAAGGGAGGGATGAAGGCTCAGAGGAGGGTGAGGGTGGGGAAGAAGGAGGAGAAGAGGGAGGAAGGCTCAGAAAAAGAGGATGATGATGGGGAAGAGGAAGGTTCAAGCAAAGATGATAGGGGAGAGAAGAGAAACTGGGACGGAAAGAGGATGAGGAAGGCTCAGAGAATAAGGGGGTAGAGGAAGGCTCTGAGGAGGATGACGTAGGGGAACGAAGGCTCAGAGGATGATGATGTACGGGGAGGAAGGCTCAAAGGAGGGCAGCAACGATGGTGGTGATGGCGGGGGACGAAGGCTCAGAGAAGGAGGAAGAAGAGGAGAGGGAAGGCGGGAGGAAGGCCCAGAGGAGGAAGGGGAGGAAGGCTCAGAGCACGATGAGGATGACGACGGCGAGAGGAAGACTCGGGGAAGGAGGAGGACGAGGGCGATGATGATGATGGGGGGAGGAAAGCTCAGAGGAAGAGCGAGGGGAGCGGGGGGAAGGGAGGGAGGTGGGGGGGAGGAGGGGGAGGGGGAGGGGGAGGAGGAGGAGGAGGGGAGGAAGGCTCACCGCGGCACTCGGGGCAGAGCCAGCGGCAGCGGCGCTGACTGGGCAGCGTCACCCCCGGGAACAGGCTCTGGCAGCCGGCGCAGCACCTGCGGGGACCCAGGCGTCTGGGGGGGCCCCACCCCCCCCGGGACCCCCACCCCCCCCGAGACACCCACCCCCCCCGGGACCCCCACCCCCCCCGAGACACCCACCCCAGGGACCCCCACCCCCCCCGAGACACCCACCCCCCCCGGGACCCCCACCCCCCCCGAGACACCCACCCCAGGGACCCCCACCCCCCCCGAGACACCCACCCCCCCCGGGACCCCCACCCCCCCCCGAGACACCCACCCCCCCAGAGACACCCAACCCCCCCGAGACACCCCCCCCGGGACCCCCACCCCCCCCGAGACACCCACCCCCCCCGAGACACCCACCCACCCCCGGGACCCCCACCCCCCCCGAGACACCCACCCCCCCAGAGACACCCACCCCAGGGACCCCCACCCCCCCCCGGGACCCCCACCCCCCCAGAGACACCCACCCCCCCGGGACACCCACCCCCCCAGAGACACCCACCCCCCCAGAGACACCCAACCCCCCGAGACACCACCCCAGGGACCCCCACCCCCCCCGGGACCCCCACGCCCCCAGAGACACCCAACCCCCCCACTGACCCCCACCCTAGGGACCCCCACCCCCCCAGACGCACCCAAACCCCCAGGGACCCCCACCCTAGGGACCCCCACCCCCCCAGAGGCACCCACCCCCCCCCCCCGGGACCCCCACCCCAGGGACCCCCACCCCCCCCCCAGAGACCCCCAACTCCCTAGAGACCCCCAACCCCCCCAGGGACCCCCACCCCAGGACCCCCCCCCCCCGGGACCCCCACCCCAGCCCTCCCCCACTCACGCCACCACCCCCTCCTGGGGGGGCTCCGGGGGGGGCCGCTTGCGGGTGCGCCGGGGGAGGGGGGGCTCCGGCGGGGGCGGGGCCTCAGCGGGAGGAGGCGGGCTCAAGGCTGCTGGGGGCGGGGCCTCGGCCAGCAGGGGCGGGGCCTCCTCAGCTTCAGCCCCGCCCACCTGCTCCTCCGGGGCGGGGGGAGGCAGCGGAGGGGGCTCCTGGGGGGGCTCCTGGGGGGGCTCCGGGGGGGGCCCGGGGGGGGGCCCGGGGGGGGGGCCGCCATTTGGGGCCTTTCCTGGCCTGGGGAGGGGGGAAACGGGGGGGTCACGGGGTGGGGAGGCAACGCCTTGGGGTCCCCCCCACTGCCCCCCCCCCCGATACAGACCCCCCCGTTACACACACCCCCTCATTTGGGGCCCCCCCAACTCCCCCCTAATGTGCCCCCCCCATTTCCCCTCCAGATTTGGGGACCCCCTTTAATCCTCCCCCCTCAAGACCCCCATTCCCCTCCCCCCTCCCCAGTTTGGGGGTCCCCAAATATCCCCCCCCCCATTTTACCCCTTTAATTCCCCCCCCTTTTTGGGGGACGCCCCTAAATTAACCCCCCATAACCCCCCCCCATTTCAGGGGGACCCCCATTCTCCCCCTTCTCTTGGGGACCCCCCCCCCAAATTAAACCCCCTTAATTCCCCCCCCCAATCCAGCCCCCCCAATTTCAGGGCCCCCTCCCAGCCACCCCCCTTTCGGGGATACCCCCCCCAATTTTGGGGTCCTCACCCCAAATTCCCCCCACCTCCCACCCCATCCTGCTTTAAGGGGAAGTTCAGTGTTCCCCCCCGGGCTTTTTTGGGGTCCCCCTTTTTTTGGGGACCCCCCCAAATTTCGGGGTGCCCCCCCTCCAAATCCCCCCCCCCTTCCCCGGGAGGCTTCCCCTCCGCCAGGGGGGATTTTTGGGGTGCCCTATTGTTTGGGGGACCCCTCCCCAAGGTTTGGGGACCCCACGACGGTCCCGGGGACCCCCCCTCCCCCGAGTTTTGGGGACCCCTCCCCATTACCTTGGGGGGGCCGGGCCGTTCCAGGCCATTCTTGAAGTCGAAGTTCCTGAGGTCGCGGCTGGGGCCGAGGAACCGAATCAGCTCGATTTTGCTGCGGAATTTCTCCCCTGTGGGGCTGGGGGGGGGTCCCCGAAATCAAAAGGGGGGTCCCCCATATCGGGGGGGGTCCCCTAAATCAAGGGGGGGTCTGCCAAAACCCCAGGGTGGACCCCAAAACCCCAGGGTGGACCCCAAAACCTCAGGGAGGACCCCCAAAATGCAGGGGAAGCAGGGGGAGGGAATTGGGGGGGGGGGATGGAATCCATAGGTGGGTCCCCCCAAAATTTGGGGGGGCTTGAGGTACCCCCAGGACCCCCAAAACGCCCCCCCAACCCCCAAAATGGCCTGGGGGAGGGGTTGAAGGGATTTTTTTGGGGGGGGGGGGGGTTGAAACAGGGAGCAGAGATTTGGGGGGGGTCTTGGGAAATGGGGGGGGACCCCAAAATGGCTGCTGGGGGGGGCTCAAAATGGCCGCCGGGGAGGGGGGAGGGGTGAAGCCTGGGGGTCCCCAGATTAGAGGGGAGCCCCGAAGTCGGTGGGGGCGGGGCCTAGAGCTGGGGGCGTGGCCTAGAGGGAGAGGGTGGTGCTTAGACGTGAGGGGGCGGGGCTAGCGTTGGCCTCAACCCCCCCCCAAGCCAGCGTTAAGGGGTTGTGGGGGCTTGGTTGGGGGTTGGGGGTGGGGGTTTTGGGGTGGGGGGAAGGGCTGGGGGGCTCGGGGGGGGTGGGGGAGGGGTACCTCTGGTAGTAGGTGTCGGTGCGGCCGCAGGTGGCCCCCGATTTCCGGAAAGCTTCGCGCCGCTTCCAGCCGGGCCCCAGGGCGGGGCACTCCTCCCAGCCCTCCGCCATGCTGACGGGGCGGGGCTACTGCGGGGGGAGGGGTCAGCGGCCGCCACGCCCACCCCCAACGCCCCCCTCCCCCCCCGACACCCCCCACCCCGCCAAATACCCGCCCAAACACCCCCCACCCCGGGGCAGCTGGCGGGGCCCGAAGCCCCGCCCCCGAGGCGCTAAACCCCGCCCAAGTGGCGCCGAAGCCACGCCCCCTTCCCACCCGGCCACGCCCCCAAACACAGCCAGGCCGCGAGCCCTCTCTTCCCCTCCCCCCACTCGGATACGCCCCCCCAAACGGGCCCCTCCCCCCACAGGTGCCCCCCACCCCCACATGGACCCCCGCAAACGAGCCCCCACCCCCCCGCCCCTCCCCCACCCCCCGGGCACCCCCCAAACCGCCCCTCCTCCTCACACCCCCCCCCCCCCGGCCGTGGGCCCTGAAACTGCCCCTCCCCCACACCTGCACCCCCCCCCCCCAACTCCCCCCTCCCCCCCATCCCCGGCCGGGCCCCCCCCAAACGGCCCCTCCCCCCTCACAAACGCCCCCCCCTTCCCCTCCCCCACTAACCGCCCCCTCCCCCACACCTGCGCCCCCAAACCCGCCCCTCCCCCCTCGCCAACCGCCTCGGCCTCCTCGCTCCCCGCCCCTCCCCCTCCCAAACAGACCCCCCCCCCCTCCGAACGCCCCCCTCCCCCCTCCCAACGCGCCCCTCCCCCTCCGAACGCCCCCCTCCCCCTCCGAAACACCCCCTTCCCCCTCACAACGCGCCCCTCCCCCCTCACAACGCGCCCCTCCCCCTCACAACCAAACACCCCCCCCGGCCCTTCCCCTCCCCCCCCCCGCCCGCCTCCCCTCCCCCCCCCGGCCCCCCCCTCCCCCTCCCGCCCCCCCCGGCCCCCCCCTCCCCCTCCCGCCCCCCCCCGCCCCCCGGTACCGGCCCGGCCATGTCGTTCCCGATCGTGGCGCAGCAACGGCCGCCGCCGGCGCGAGGCACCGCCGCGAGGGGAGGGGCGGGGCCGGGGCGGGGCCGCGCGCCGGAAGCGGAAGCGCCGCGCGGGAAAGGGAGGGGCGGGCACGTGAGGCCGGCGGCGGGCCAATGGGGGACGGGGAGAAGGGGTGGGGGGGGAAGAGGGCGGGGCTTGCCGTCGTCCGGGCCACGTGACCCGCGCGGAGGACGGCGGCTCGCCCCCCCCCGACAACCGCGCGCGCGCGCAGGGCGGCGGGGGGCGGTGCTATGCAAATGAGGGCGGACCACGTGGCGCCGGGGCGCCGCCTCCTCTCGGGAGCCCGCGCCGCGGGACACGAGACGCGGGAAGGGGCGGGGCGAGGCGGAGGAGCGGCGCGCGGCGCGCCCGGAGGGGCGGGGCCACGCTAACGAGGGCGGGGCCATGCTAATGAGCGCCGGCGGCTCCCGCCAGCCCCGCAGCGCCCCTACAGCCCCCCCCGGCCCTATAGAAACCCCTATAGGGCCCCCCCCAGCCCCACAGGGGCCCTCTGGCCCCACAGGAACCCCTCCGGGCCCTATAGAGCCCCCTCAGCCCCATAGGGTCCCCTGGACCTATAGAGCCCCCTACCCCTATAGACTCCCCTCAGCCCCATAGGGCACCTGGCCCTATAGAGCCGCCTCAGCCCCATAGGACCCCCTGGCCCTATAGAGTCCTCTCAGCCCCATAGGACCCACCCCCCAGACCCCATAGGGACCCCCCAACCCCACAGAGCCCCCATACCCTCCCCCACCCTATAGAGCCCCCCAGCTCCATATACCCAGCTCCCCACCTCCCACCCCTATAGGACCCCCCCTGACCCTATAGACCCCCTATAGCATCCCCTGGCCCCATCGAGCCAGTACAGGAGCCCCCAGCCCTCTTGACCCCCTACAAACCTCCTATAGGATCCCCCTGACCCTATAGATCCCCTATAAGGTCCTGTCGACCCCAGATAGGATCCCCTGACCCTATAGACGCCCCTATAGGACACCACGAACCTATAAGCCCCCCATAGGATGGCCCGGACCCTATAAACCCCCTATAGCATGGCCCTGACCCTATACCCCCCTATAGGGCCCCCCAACCATATAGTCCCCCTATAGGAACCCCCGACCCTATAGGACTCCCTATAGGACCCCCCTGACCCTATAGCCCCCCTATAGGACCCCCTAACCATATAGTCCCCCCCGACCCTACAGCCCCCCCATAGGACCCCCCTCGGCCCCACAGACACCCCACAACAGCCTCTTTTAACACCCACTTTATTGGGGGGCGCAGGCAGGGCGGGGGAGCTCAAGGGGGTCCCCCAGCGTCCGGGGGGGCCCCCAGGGTTTGGGGGGGGCCCCCAGGGGTTGGGGGGTACCAGGAGGGTTGGGGTCCCCCGGGGGGGGGGTTCGGGGACCCCTCAGGGAGGGTTGGGGGGTCCCCCGAGGTTTGGGGGCCCCCAGGGGGGGCGGGGGGTGTTTGGGGGTCCCGGGGGGGGGTTGGGGGGACCCCTGGAGGTTTTGGGGGGGCCCCCTCAGCACTGACAGCACAGGTGGGTGCTGGGGGGGTCGCGCTGGACGCCCCGACGCAGCCGCCCCGCCCGGATGGGCGGGGCGGGGCGGGGCCGGGCGGGGTTCCCGCGGCTCCGGGGGGGGGGGTGGGGGTACCGGGGGGGGGTGTGGGGGTACCGGGGGGGTTTGGGGGGCCCCTCAGCGCTGCGAGCGCAGGTCGGTGGTGAGGGGGTCGTGCTGGATGGTCTGGTGCAGCATCAGCGCCAGCAGCCCCGCCCGGTTCGTCATGGCCGCCCGCACGTTGCGCTCCTGCTCGAAGAGCTCGTCCAGCTTGTACCACTGCGGGGGAGGGGCGGGTCGGGGCGGGGGCACCCGGGGGCGCCCGGCACCCTCAGGGACACCCCTGCGTGTGGGGACACCCGGCGCGGGCACCCCGGCACCCTCGGGGACACCCCTGCGTGTGGGGACACCCGGCGCGGGCACCCCGGCACCCTCGGGGACACCCCTGGGGACACGGGGACACCCGACAGGGGCACCCAGGCACCCTCAGGGACACAGGGAGACCCCTGGCGACACCCCTGGGGACCTGGGGACACCCTTGGGGACACAGGGACACCCTCAGGACACCCCTGGGACACCCTCGGGGTCACCCCTGGGGACACGGGGACACCCGACAGGGGCACCCAGGCACCCTCAGGGACACAGGGAGACCCCTGGCGACACCCCTGGGGACCTGGGGACACCCTTGGGGACACAGGGACACCCTCAGGACACCCCTGGGACACCCTCGGGGTCACCCCTGGGGACACGGGGACACCCGACAGGGGCACCCTGGCACCCTCAGGGACACCCCTGTGTGTGGGGACACCCGGCACAGGCACCCAGGCACCCTCGGGGACACCCCTGGGGACACCTGACAGGGGCACCCCGGCACCCTCAGGGACATAGGGAGACCCCTGGCGACACCCCTGGGGACCTGGGGACACCCTTGGGGACACAGGGACACCCTCAGGACACCCCTGGGACACCCTCGGGGACACCCAGGCACCCTCGGGGACACCCCTGTGTGTGGGGACACCCGGCACAGGCACCCAGGCACCCTCGGGGACACCCCTGGGGACACGGGGACACCCAGGCACCCTCAGGGACATAGGGAGACCCCTGGCGACACCCCTGGGGACCTGGGGACACCCTTGGGGACACAGGGACACCCTCAGGACACCCCTGGGACACCCTCGGGGACACCCCTGTGTGTGGGGACACCCAGCACGGGCACCCCTGGGACACCCTCAGGGACACCCCAGGGGACACGGGGACACCCTTGGGGACTCAGGGGCACCCTCAGGACACCCCTGGGACACCCTCGGGGACACCCGACAGGGGCACCCTAGCGCACGGGGACACCCTTGGGGACACCCCTGGGGACATGGGGCCACCCAAAAGGGGCACCCCGGCACCCTTGGGGGCACCCCTGTGTGTGGGGACACCCTCGGGGACACCCCTGGGGACACGGGGACCCCCAGGGGCCCCCAAGGGACCTCAGCGACAAACACAGGGCTGCTGGTGACCACGAGGAGACCCTCGGGGACACCCGGCGCCCCCCCAGCGGCCCCCAGCGCCTCCCAGTGCCCCCCCAGCGCCCCCCCAGTGCCCCCCCAGTGCAGCACCCACCACCCGGACGCGCTCCAGGTCCACCTCGGCGCAGCGCAGCTTCTCCCAGCAGTACCCCAGTGCCCCCCAGTGCCCCCCCAGCGCCTCCCAGTGCCCCCCAAGCGCCCCCCCAGTGCCCCCCCAGTGCCCCCCCAGCGCCCCCCCAGCGCCCCCCCAGTGCCCCCCAGTGCCGCCCCAGTGCCCGGACGCGCTCCAGGTCCACCTCGGCGCGGCGCAGCTTCTCCCAGCAGTACCCAGTGCCCCCCAGTGCCCCCCCAGTGCCCCCCAGTGCAGCACCCACCACCCGGACGCACTCCAGGTCCACCTCGGCGCGGCGCAGCTTCTCCCAGCAGTACCCCAGTGCCCCCCAGCGCCTCCCAGTGCCCCCCAGCGCCCCCCCAGTGCCCCCCAGTGCAGCACCCACCACCCGGACGCGCTCCAGGTCCACCTCGGCGCGGCGCAGCTTCTCCCAGCAGTACCCCAGTGCCCCCCAGTGCCCCCCCAGCGCCTCCCAGTGCCCCCCAAGCGCCCCCCCAGTGCCCCCCCAGCGCCCCCCCAGCGCCCCCCCAGTGCAGCACCCACCACCCGGACGCGCTCCAGGTCCACCTCGGCGCGGCGCAGCTTCTCCCAGCAGTACCCCAGTGCCCCCCAGCGCCTCCCAGCGCCCCCCAGCGCCCCCCCAGCGCAGCACCCACCACCCGGACGCACTCCAGGTCCACCTCGGCGCGGCGCAGCTTCTCCCAGCAGTACCCCAGTGCCCCCCAGCGCCTCCCAGTGTCCCCCAGCGCCCCCCCAGCGCCCCCCCAGTGCAGCACCCACCACCCAGACGCGCTCCAGGTCCACCTCGGCGCGGCGCAGCTTCTCCCAGCAGTACCCCAGTGCCCCCCAGCGCCTCCCAGTGCCTCCCAGCGCCCCCCCAGCGCCCCCCCAGTGCAGCACCCACCACCCGGACGCGCTCCAGGTCCACCTCGGCGCGGCGCAGCTTCTCCCAGCAGTACCCCAGTGCCCCCCAGCGCCTCCCAGTGTCCCCCAGCGCCCCCCCAGCGCCCCCCCAGTGCAGCACCCACCACCCAGACGCGCTCCAGGTCCACCTCGGCGCGGCGCAGCTTCTCCCAGCAGTACCCCAGTGCCCCCCAGCGCCTCCCAGTGCCCCCCAGCGCCCCCCCAGTGCAGCACCCACCACCCGGACGTGCTCCAGGTCCACCTCGGCGCGGCGCAGCTTCTCCCAGCAGTACCCCAGTGCCCCCCAGCGCCTCCCAGTGCCCCCCAGCGCCCCCCCAGTGCAGCACCCACCACCCGGACGCGCTCCAGGTCCACCTCGGCGCGGCGCAGCTTCTCCCAGCAGTACCCCAGTGCCCCCCAGCGCCTCCCAGTGCCCCCCAGCGCCCCCCCAGTGCCCCCCCAGTGCAGCACCCACCACCCGGACGTGCTCCAGGTCCACCTCGGCGCGGCGCAGCTTCTCCCAGCAGTACCCCAGTGCCCCCCAGCGCCTCCCAGTGCCCCCCAGCGCCCCCCCAGTGCAGCACCCACCACCCGGACGCGCTCCAGGTCCACCTCGGCGCGGCGCAGCTTCTCCCAGCAGTACCCCAGTGCCCCCCAGCGCCTCCCAGTGCCCCCCAGCGCCCCCCCAGTGCCCCCCCAGTGCAGCACCCACCACCCGGACGTGCTCCAGGTCCACCTCGGCGCGGCGCAGCTTCTCCCAGCAGTACCCCAGTGCCCCCCAGCGCCTCCCAGTGCCCCCCAGCGCCCCCCCAGTGCAGCACCCACCACCCGGACGCGCTCCAGGTCCACCTCGGCGCGGCGCAGCTTCTCCCAGCAGTACCCCAGTGCCCCCCAGCGCCTCCCAGTGCCCCCCAGCGCCCCCCCAGTGCCCCCCCAGTGCAGCACCCACCACCCGGACGTGCTCCAGGTCCACCTCGGCGCGGCGCAGCTTCTCCCAGCAGTACCCCAGTGCCCCCCAGCGCCTCCCAGTGCCCCCCAGCGCCCCCCCAGTGCAGCACCCACCACCCGGACGCGCTCCAGGTCCACCTCGGCGCGGCGCAGCTTCTCCCAGCAGTAGTGCCGGTGGCAGCGGCGCTTGGGGACGCGGCAGAACTCCCCCGTCAGCTCGAAGACGTCCCGCACCAGGGGGCACCCGCACACCTCGTCCGCCGGCACCTTCGGGGGGGGGGGACCCCACGTTGGGGGGTGTGGGGGGGGGAAGGGGCACCCCCCACCTCCCCCCCGTGCTCCCACAGCACCCTTGGATGCTCCAATAAACCTTGGGGAACCTCACGGCAGCCAGGGGGGCACCCCACAGCCTGTGTGTGACACACCCCCCCCCGCCCCAGCCACCCTGGGTGCCCCACCAGTTGTCCCCCCCCAGCCCACGGGTGCCCCCCCAGCCCCACTGGGTGCCCCCCCAGCCCCCTAGGTGACCCCCCCACCCCTCTGGGTGGCCCCAAAAGCCCAGCATCGCCCCATGGCATTAGCAGTGAGCACCCCCCAGCACCCCCCGGCCCCCTGGGTGCCCCCAGCCCCCCCCCGGGTACCCCCCCTGCCCACCTGGGTGCCCCCAAAAGCCCAGCGTCGCCCCATGGCATTAGCAGTGAGCACCCCCCAGCGCCCCTCAGTGCCCCCCAGCCCACCTGGGTGCCCCCCCCCAGCACCCCCCAGCCCCCTGGCTGCCCCCAGCCCCCCCCGGGTACCCCCCAAGCCCACCTGGGTGCCCCCAAAAGCCCAGCATCGCCCCATGGCATTAGCAGTGAGCACCCCCCAGCGCCCCTGGGTGCCCCCCCGCCCCCCGGGTGCCCCCAGCCCCCCCCGGGGGCCCACCTTGGGGTCGCGGGAGTGCTCGGGGCACAGCACCTGCAGCCGCTTGCAGTAGGTTTTGCTCTGAGGGTTGTAGACGTCGCAGAACAGGCGCGTGGCCCTGGGGGGGGGGAGGGGGGGCGTGGGGGGGAGCCCCTCCCCCACCTCCAGGGCACCCAGGCGCCTGGGTGCTCCCCTCCCCCCACCCCGGGCAGCCAGGAACCCCCACCCCCCCTCCCGCCCCCGGGGGACACAGATATTTGGGACCACCCCTCCCCCCCCCCATAGGGACCCTGGCAACCCCTCCCCCCATAAGGGACCCCCCCATACCCCTCCCCCCCCCCCATAGGGACCCCGGCAACCCCTCCCCCCATAAGGGACCCCCCCATGCCCCTCCCCCCCCCCATAGGGACCCCGGCAACCCCTCCCCCCCATAAGGGACCCCCACGTGGCCCCCCTTCCCCATACGGGAACCCCCTGCCCCTCCCCCCACCATAGGGGACCCAGACAGCCCCCTCCCCCCCATAGGGTCCCCTCCTCACCCCTCTCCCCCTCTAGGGCCCCCCTCTCCTCCATAGGGTCCCCACCCCCCACAGGGGTTCCCCTCCCCCCCATAGGGTCCCCTCCTCACCCCTCTCCCCCTCTAGGGCCCCCCTCTCCTCCATAGGGTCCCCACCCCCCACAGGGGTCCCCCTCCCCTCCCATAGGGTCCCCGCCCCCCCACAGGGACCCCAGACCCCCCATAGGGGCCCCCGCTCACCCCTCGATGCGGGTGGGGTACATGGACCCAAAGGACGTCTGGCTCTCGTACTGCCAGCACAGGGGGGCTATAGGGGCTGGGGGGCCTATAGACCCTCAGGGGCACCTAGAGCCCCCCGAGGGGCCCTATAGAGCCCCCCGGCAGGGTCCCTAGGGCCCCTATAGCCCCCAAAATGGCCCCACAGCCCCTATAGAGCCCCACAGCAGGGTCCCTACGGCCCCTATAGCCCCCAAAATGGCCCCACAGCCCCTATAGAGCCCCACAGCAGGGTCCCTACGGCCCCTATAGCCCCCAAAATGGCCCCACAGCCCCTATAGAGCCCCACAGCAGGGTCCCTACGGCCCCTATAGCCCCCAAAATGGCCCCACAGCCCCTATAGAGCCCCACAGCAGGGTCCCTACGGCCCCTATAGCCCCCAAAATGGCCCCACAGCCCCTATAGAGCCCCACAGCAGAGTCACTACGGCCTGTATAGCCCCAAAAATGACTCCACAGCCCCTGTAGAGCCCCACAGCGGGTCCCTACGGCCCCTATAGCCCCCAAAATGACCCCACAGCCCCTATAGCCCTGAAAATGGCCCCACAGCCCCTACAGAGCCCCACAGCAGGATCACTACGGCCTGTATAGCCCCAAAAATAACCCCACAGCCCCTACAGAGCCCCACAGCAGGGTCCATATCGCTCCTATAGCACCCTGAGGGCCCCACAGCCCCTATAGAGCCCCACAGCGGGTTCCGTATGGCCCCTATAGCCCCCCAAAAAATCCTATAACCCCTACAGAGCCCAAACCCAGAGTCTGTATGGCCTGCGTAGTCCCCATAGCGCCCCTATATCCCCTACAGAGTGCAAGAGTAGATGGAGTCTGTAGGGCCCCTACAGATCGGGGGCACCCCTATAGGGCCTGGGGAAGCCCAACCACAGGCTTTGTGTTGCCCCTGTATGTCCCAGAGAAGCCCTATAGGCCCACCACAGCCCCAAAGCAGAGTCTATAGGGTCCCGAGCGTGACCGGGGCAGCCCCTATAGTCCCCACAGTGGATTCTATATGGGCCCTATAGACTCAGGCGAGCTCCTACATCCCTTATAGAGCCCAGCAGCAGGGTCCATATGGCCCCTATAGCACCCAGGAACCTCTACATCCCCTATAGAGCCTGAGAACAGGATCCATAGGGGCACCCAAGAGCCCCTCTATGCCCTATAGCACCCAGCAGCAGCGTCCATAGGGCCCCCTGACCCCTATAGTGTCTGGAGCAGGCTCCATACGTCCCCGTGTCCCCTGTAGCGCCCGTAGGAGGCTCCACAGGGCGCCCCTGTCCACTACAGCACTCAGGGCAGGCCCCATAGGCCCCCGTGTCCCCTATAGGGCCCGAAAAAGGCTCCGTACGTTCTCTCTAGTACCTGGAGAAAGCCCCATAGGCCCCCAGCCCCTACAGCACCTGGAGCAGGCTCCATATGTCCCCCCATCCCCTATAGTGCCCCGAGCAGCCCCCGTACGTCCCCCCATCCCCTGTAGGGCCTGAACAGCCCCCATAGGCCCAGTGACCCCTATAGTGCCTGGAGGAGACTGCATACACCCCGTCCCCTATAGAACCCAGAGCAGCCCCCATACATGCCCCCAATCCCCTACAGAGCCTGAGCAGCCCCTATAGGCCCCACGCCCCCTATAGTGCCCTGAGCAGCCCCCATAGGCCCCCCATACCCTATAGCGCCCAGGCAGCTCCTATAGGCCCTACCCCCTACCGCACCTTGGCATAGCAGCCTCTATAGTCCCCTGAGCAGCCCCCAGTCCCTGCCCCCCACAGGCCCCAACCCCCAGAGGCCCCGCCCCACACACTGGCATAGCAGCTCCTATACCCCTGAGCAGCCCCCAAATGCCCCGCCCCCGGCCCCGCCCCCAGAGGCCCCACCCCACACCTTGGCATAGCAGCCCCTATAGCCCCTGGCCCCGCCCCCGAGGCCCCGCCTCACCCCTTGGCATAGCAGCCCCTATAGCCTGAGCACCCCCGAGGCCCCGCCCCCCCCGAGGCCCCACCCCACCCCTTGGCATAGCAGCCCCTATAGCCCCTGGCCCCGAGGCCCCGCCCCCCCCCGAGGCCCCACCCCACCCCTTGGCATAGCAGCCCCTATAGCCCCTGGCCCCCCCCCCAGAAGCCCCCCGAGGCCCCGCCCCACCCCAAGACCCCGCCCCACCCCTTGGCATAGCAGCCCCTATAGCCCCTGGCCCCCCCCCCAGAAGCCCCCCGAGGCCCCGCCCCACCCCAAGACCCCGCCCCACCCCTTGGCATAGCAGCCCCTATAGCCTCCTGAGCACCCCCGAGGCCCCGCCCCCCCGAGGCCCCACCCCCCGAGGCCCTGCCCCGCCCCTTGGTATAGCAGCCCCTATAGCCTCCTGAGCACCCCCGAGGCCCCGCCCCCCAGGCCCCGCCCCCGAGGCCCCACCCCGCCCCTTGGCATAGCAGCCCCTATAGCCTCCTGAGCACCCCGAGGCCCCGCCCCACCGAGGCCCCGCCCCCCCGGCCCCGCCCCGCACCTTGGCATAGCAGCCCCTATAGCCTCCTGAGCACCCCCAGGCCCCGCCCCCCGAGGCCCCACCCCCCGAGGCCCCACCCCACCCCTTGCAATAGCAGCCCCTATAGCCTCCTGAGCACCCCCAGGCCCCGCCCCCCAGGCCCCGCCCCCCCAGGCCCCGCCCCCCTTGGCATAGCAGCCCCTATAGCCTCCTGAGCACCCCGAGGCCCCACCCCCCGAGGCCCTGCCCCGCCCCTTGGCATAGCAGCCCCTATAGCCTCCTGAGCACCCCCGAGGCCCCGCCCCCCAGGCCCCGCCCCCCCGAGGCCCCACCCCACCCCTTGGCATAGCAGCCCCTATAGCCTCCTGAGCACCCCGAGGCCCCGCCCCCCCGAGGCCCCGCCCCCCCGAGGCCCCGCCCCCACCTTGGCGTAGCAGCCCCTATAGCCTCCTGAGCACCCCAGGCCCCGCCCCCCGCCCCCCCGAGGCCCCGCCCCCCCGAGGCCCCGCCCCCCCGAGGCCCCGCCCCCCCGAGGCCCCGCCCCGCACCTTGGCGTAGCAGCGCTCCATGTGCCGCAGCGCCACCTTGGGGTTGATGGGGTGCCCGCAGGAGACGCAGAAGATCTGCAGGTCCGTGTCCTCGCTGTCCCCCTCCGTGCTCTGGGGGGGGGGCGGGGGGCGTCTGGGGGGGGCCCGGGGGGTCGGGGGGCCCCGGGGGCCCAGGGGAGGGGAGGGATCCGAGGGGGTGGGGGGGGGGAGGGATCCGAGGGGGTCGGGGGGGGGGTCCGAGGGGGTCGGGGGGGGGTCCGAGGGGGTCGGGGGAGGATCCGGGGTGCTTGTGGGGCCCCGGGTGGGTCTGGGGGTGCCGGGGTGGGTCTGGGGGTGCCCCCACCTCCTCATCCTCGCGGGGCGGGTGCCCCTTGGCGCGGGCGATGAGCCCCTCGAGCTCGTGGAAGCGCCGCTCCATCTCCTGCAGGCGCAGGCGGGCCTGGTGCTGCTCGCGCCGGATCCGCTCCAGCAGCCGCTTGCCGTGTTCCTCCGCCACGCAGGGGCTCTGCTGCCACTGCTGGATCCGCTGCGGAAGGATCTCGTAGATCCGGCTGCGGGATCGGGGGGGGCGCGGGGTGAATTGGGGGGCCCTGGAGCCCTGACGCCCCCCCAGGACCCCGGGATCCTTGGGATCCAGTGGGGGATCCAGTGGGGGATCCAGTGGGGGTTCCACTGGGGGAGGCGGCTGCGGAGGGATCTCGTAGATCCGGCTGCGGGATTGGGGGGGGCATGGGGTGAATTGGGGGGGCCATGGAGCCCTGACGCCCCCCCAGGACCCCGGGATCCTTGGGATCCAGTGGGGGATCCAGTGGGGGTTCCACTGGGGGAGGCGGCTGCGGAGGGATCTCGTAGATCCGGCTGCGGGATTGGGGGGGGCATGGGGTGAATTGGGGGGGCCCTGGAGCCCTGACACCCCCCCAGGACCCCGGGATCCAGTGGGGGATCCAGTGGGGGATCCAGTGGGGGATCCACTGGGGGATCCAGTGGGGGATCCAGTGGGGGATCCAGTGGGGGATCCAGTGGGGGAGGCGGCTGCGGAGGGATCTCGTCGATCCCGCTGCGGGATGGGGGCAGGGGCGGGGGGAAGGGGGGCGGTTTAAGGGGGCCCCCGGGATCAGGTGGGGGGGATCCACTGGGATAGGATCCGGGGGGGCTGTCTATACTGGTCTATACTGGTCTGTACTGGGGGGTACTCGCTTGGCGGCCATCTTGGCACCACCCCCCTGCCTCCAGCACGTGGATAAGCGGGGCCACGCAGGGGTCCGTTGCACCCTGTACCCCCCCGTGCGGGTCCGTACTGGTCCATACTGGTCCGTACTGGTCCGTACTCACTTGGCGGCCAGCTTGACGCCGCAGGCCTCGCTGCAGTACTTGGAGGGGGCCCTGGCGGGGCGGGTGCAGCCGGGGCCCAGGCACTGGCCCAGCCCGGCGGGGTCGCGGCCGTCGGGGCGCTCCGGGTGCCGGCTGCGCTCCCGGTGCCGCGGCTTCTGCCGGTGCCGCTTGTAGCGCTCCTCCTTCTGCCCCCCGGCGCCCCCCAGTGCGCACCAGTCAGCACCAGTCAGCGCCGGCAGCCCCCGCACGGGCTCCCGGGCCCTCCCAGGGGCCCTCCCAGTAACCCTCAGGGGCTCCCAGTAACCCTCAGGGCTTCCCAGTAGCTCCCAGGGGCCCTCCCAGTAACCCTCGGGGGCTCCCAGTAACCCTCGGGGCTTCCCAGTAGTTCCCAGGGGCCCTCCCAGTAACCCCCGGGGGCTCCCAGTAACCCTCAGGGCTTCCCAGTAGCTCCCAGGGGCCCTCCCAGTAACCCTCAGGGGCTCCCAGTAACCCTCAGGGCTTCCCAGTAGCTCCCAGGGGCCCTCCCAGTAACCCTCGGGGGCTTCCAGTAACCCTCAGGGCTTCCCAGTAGCTCCCAGGGGCCCTCCCAGTAACCCTCGGGGCCCTCCCAGTAACCCTCGGGGCCCTCCCAGTAGTTCCCAGGGACCCTCCCAATAACGCTCGGGGCTTACCAGTAACCCTCGGGGGCTCTCAGTAGCTCCCAGGAGCTCCCAGAGGCCCTCCCAGTAACCCTCAGGGGCTCCTAGTAGCTCCCGGGGACCCTCCCAGTAACCCTTGGGGCTTCCCAGTAGCTCCCGGGGGCCCTCCCAGTAACCATCCGGGGCTCCCAGTAGCTCCCAGGGACCCTCCCAGTAACCCTCGGGGCTTCCCAGTAGCTCCCGGGGGCCCTCCCAGTAGCTCCCGGGGGCCCTCCCAGTCGCTATCAGGAACCCCCTGTGGGCTCCCAGTAACCCTCCCAGTGCCTCCCAGTGCCCACCACAACCCCACCACAACCTCCCAGTAGCTCCCAGTGCCCCCCATGACCCCCCCCATGACCCCCCCCATGACCCCCCCCATGACCCCCCCAGGAGCCCCCATGAGCCCCCAGGAGCCCCCCAGGAGCCCCCAGCGCCCCCCAGGAGCCCCCCAGCGCCCACCTTTTTATCCGACTTCTTCTCGCGCCGCTTGACGTGTTTGACCTTGACGGCGCGTTTGCGCAGGGCGGGGTCGAGGAAAGGGGCGTCCTCGGGGTCGCTGAGCCACGGCTGCGCCGGGGACACGCCAAAAACACGCCTCAGCACCGCCTCGACACGCAAAGCCCCTCCTCGACGCGCGAAAAAAACCCATTTCCGTGCTAAAAACCCACTAATGCACCCAAAACGTGTCTTTATGTGCCAAAACACGCCCCAACATGCTTAAAACACACCCTGACATGCTTAAAACACGCCCCAACGGGATGTAAAAATACCTTTGGGTGCTAAAACACGCTTAAAATGTGTCCGTGTGCTAAAAGCATGCCTTGATGCACTAAAAACACGCCTCAAAGCCCTAAAATACAACTCAACATGCTTAGAACATGGGTTTACATGCTAAAGGCTGCCTTGGCGTGCTGAGAACACATGTATGAGGCAAGAACACGCCTTTATGTGTTTAAAACATGGTTTTACATGTAAGATATGTGTCTTGAAACACTTAAAACACACGTCTACACGCCAAAACACGCCTCTACATGCCAAAACACGCCTCTACACGCCAAAATCATACTTTAGCGTGTTTAAAACATGAGTTTACAGCCAAAAATGTGCTTTACTGTGCTTAAACACAGCCTTACATGCTAAAAACATGGCTCAACATGTGCCAAACACGCCTCGGTGTGCTGAAATCACGCCTCTACATGCAAAAACACGCCTCGGCAGGCAGGAACGGGCTGTGACACGTGAAATACACGCCCCGACACGCTAAAGCCGGCGGGCACGCCAAGGGCACGCCAAGAGGCCGCGCGGTGCCATGTGGGACCTCGCGGGGTGAGCCGGGCTCCCCGGGCGGGGTTTGGGGTGATTCTGGGGGGATTTGGGGTCCCCAGAGCAGAATTTGGGCATTTTGTGGGAATTCTGGGGAAATTGGGAGGAATTTTGGGTCCCTGGACAGAATTTGGGGGAAATTTGGGGGCATTTGGGGTCCCTAGAAGAGAATTTGGGGTATTTTGGAAGAATTTTAAGGACATTTCCAAGGGATTTTGGGTCCCTGGACAGAATTCAGGGGAATTTTGGGAAAATTTTGAAGGAATTTTGGGAAAATTTGGAGGAAATTTGGGTCCCTGGAAGAGAATTTAGGGCATTTTGGAGGAATTTTGGGAAAATTCTGAACGAATTTTGGGATCCTGGGCAGAATTTAGGGGAATTCTGGGAAAATTTGGAGGAATTTTGGGTCCCTGGCCAGAATTTGGGGCATTTTGGGGTACTTTTAAGGGAATTTTTGAGGAATTTTGGAATTTTGGTGAAAATTTGGGGGGAATTTTAGGTCCCTGCAGCACAATTTGGGAGAATTCGGTAAAATTTAGAGAAATTTTGAGTCCCTGGACAGAATTTGGGGCATTTTGGGAAAATTGAGAAGAATTTTGGGTCCCTGGAAAAGAATTTGGGGCATTTTGGAGGAATTTTGGGAAAATTCTGAAGGAATTTTGGGATCCTGGGCAGAATTTACGGGAATTTGGGGGAAATTTGGAGGATTTTTGGGTCCCTGGAGAGAATTTGGGGCATTTTGGGAAAATTGAGAAGAATTTTGGGTCCCTGGAAAAGAATTTGGGGCATTTTGGAGGAATTTTGGGAAAATTCTGAAGGAATTTTGGGATCCTAGACAGAATTTAGGGCAATTATGGGAAAATTTGGAGGAATTTTAGGCCCATGGAACAGAATTTGGGAATTTTGGTGAAAATTTAGGGGGAATTTTGGATCCCTGGACGGAATCTGGAAACATTTTGGGAAAATTTGGGAGAATTTTGGGTCTCTGGACAGAATTTGAGGCATTTTGGGGGAATTCTGGGGCGATTCTGGAAGAATTTTGGGTCCCTGGAATAAAATTTGAGATATTTGGGGAGAATTTGGGGTCCCCGGAGCAGAATTTGGAGCATTTTGTTGCAATTTGGGGGAGATTTGGGGTCCCTAGGGCAGATTTTGGGGCGATTTGGGGTGCCTGGTGGAGAATTTGGGGCATTTTGTGACCATTTCGGGGGGGGGGGTGGTTCGGGGGTGCCGGGGGGGGGTTCGGGGGTGCCGGGGGGGGGGTTCGGGGGTGCCGGGGGGGGGTTCGGGGGTGCCGGGGGGGGGGGTTCGGGGGCGCCGGGGGGGGTTCGGGGGGGCTCACCAGGCCGTGCTCGTCGAAGGCGCCGGCGCAGAGCTCCTGGTAGAGCCGGGGGTCGAGCGGCAGCTCCTCGTCCGAGAGGGTCTCGGGGGGCGCCGCCGCCCCCAGCTGCTCCTTCAGCAGCTCCAGCTCCCCCTCGCGCCCCCCGCGCCAGCTGGGGGGGGGTCAGCACCCACCCAGCCGGCCGGCACCCCCCGCCCCACCCACCCCCGGGCCCCGCCGCACCCCCACCCCCCCCCAAAGGGCACCCAGGGGTGTGGGAGACCCCCACCCCCCCCCAAAAGGGCACCCAGGGGTGCGGGAAACCCCCACCCAAAGGGGACCCACCGCACCCACCACCCCCCTAAAAGGGGACTCGGGTATGTGGGAGACCCCCGCCCCCACCCAAAGGGCACCGACCCCTCCCACCCCCACCCCCCCAAAAGGGGACCCAGGTGTGTGGGAGACCCCCACCCACAGGGCACCCACCCCCACAGGGCACCCAGGTGTGCAGGGAGACCCCCCCAACCCCCCCCTCAAGGGGACCCAGGGGTCCGGGAGCCCCTCCCCCACCCAAAGGGGGCCCCTCCCCCACCCAAAGGGGGCCCCTCCCCCACCCAAAGGGGGCCCCCACCCCCCACCCAAAGGGGGCCCCCACCCCCCACCCAAAGGGGGCCCCGGTGACCGGGCGACTCACCGAGGTGGGGAAGTACTTGTAGGACTCCTGTGGGGGGGAGACACGTGAGGGACACGTGTAGGACACACATGGCATGCAAGGGACACATGTGGCACGCGTGGGACACACGTGACACAGGCCCCACCCCCCCAGGACCCACACCAAAAGCCCAGGACATGCTAAGGACACGCCAAGCTCATGCCAAGGACACACCAGCATGCTAAGCCCCTGCTAAGCACATGTTAAGGACATGCCAAGCACATGTTAAGGCCACGCTAAAGACACCAGAGCCACAGGAAGCACACGCCCAGGTCATGCTAAGCACATGCTACCACCACACTAAGCCCATGTTAAATACATGGTAAGAACATGTAAACCACATGCTACAGCTGCACAAACATAACACGCCAAACACGCTAGCAACATGCTAAATCCCCACCAACCACACACTAAGCCCACGCCAAGGCCATGCTAACACCCCGCTAAGGCCACGTGAAGCTCTCCCTAAGCCCATGCTAAGGCCACGGCAAGCACATGCTATGGCCATGCTAACAACATGCTACGGCCACGCCAATCACACACCAAGGCCACACAAAGCAGCCTCTAACAGCACCCCAAGCACACGCCAAGACCACATGAAGCACACACTATCTCCAAGCCAAGTACATGCTAAGGCCACACCAGCAACATACTAAGCACATGCTAAACCCATACTAAAGCCACACGAAGCTCCCCCAATCCCACGCCAAGGCCACACGAGGCTCTCCCTAATCCCATGTTAAGAGGACACCAACCACATGCTAAGCACATGCTATGGTCACGCCAAGGCCACACGAAGCTCCCTCTAATCCCACGCTGAGTCCAGACCAACAACATACTAACCACATGCTAAGGCCATACTGCGGCCATGCCAAGGCCATGGGAAGCTCCCCCAAGCACACGCTAAGGCCACACCAACCCCACGCTAAGCACATGCTAAGGCCATACTAAGCCCACACTAAGGGCACACGAAGCTCTCCCTAATCCCACGCCAAGGCCACGGGCATGAACCCATGAAGCCCACGCCAGTGACACGCCAAGGCCACGGGAAGCTCCCCCAATCTCACACTAAAGCCACGCCAAGCCCACGCCAAGCCCACATTAAGCCCACATTAAGCCCACATTAAGCCCACATTAAGCCCACATTAAGCCCACATTAAGCCCACATTAAGCCCACATTAAGCCCACATTAAGCCCACATTAAGCCCACATTAAGCCCACATTAAGCCCACATTAAGCCCACGCCAGGCCCCGCCCCGGCCCCGCCCCGGCCCCGCCCCGGCCCCGCCCCGGCCCCGCCCCGGCCCCGCCCCGGGGGACTCACGCGGGCGCGCAGCTGGCACTGCCGCAGCCGGCACTTCTGGCGGATCTTGTTGGGGCCCCCGAATTTCTTCATGTCGCGGCAGAAATCGCACTGGCCGCAGTCCTCGGGGCGCCGGCAGGCCTCGCACTCCCCACACATGCGCGCCGAGCGCTTGATCTGCGGCGGGGGGGGGCGTGGGTGGGGGCTGGGGGGGCGGGGGGGCGGCGTGACGGGGAGGGGAGCAAGGGTGGGGGGGGCGTGGGCACAGGGGGGCACAGGTGTGGGGAGGGGGGTGTGAGCGCGGGGGGGCGTGGGTGGGGGTGGGGTGGGTGTGGGCGCAGGGGAGGGGAGCGTGGGGGTGGGGGAGGGGGGTGTGGGCACAGGGGGGCACAGGTGGGGGGGTGTGGCCATGGGGGGCGTAGGGGAGGGGGGCACTGGGGGGGGGAGGGGGACATGGGCACAGCGGGCGTGGGTGTGGGGGGCAGGGGCGTGGGGGGGCGTGGGGCACAGGTGTGGAGGAGGGGGTGGGGGGGGCGTGGCTGTGGCCATGGGGGGAGCGGGTGTGGGGGACGGGGTATGGGGGGGGAGGGGGACACAGGTGTGGGGGAGGGGAGTGTGGGCATGGGGGGCACAGGTATGGGGGAGGTGTGGGGGAGGGGAGTGTGGGCGTGGGGGGCACAGGTATGGGGGGGGCGTGGGGGGGGTGTGGCGGAGGGAATGTGGGTGTGGAGGAGGGGGGTGTGGGTGGGGCAGGGCAGGGGGCCGTGGGTGTGGGGTGGGCGTGGGGTGGGCGAGGGCATGCAGGGAGGGGGTGAGGGGGGCACGGGTGTCAGGGAGGGGGCACAGGTGTTCAGGGGGAGGGGGCATGGGCGTGGGGGGGCACAGGCATCGGGTCGGGGGAGGGCGAGCGCATGGGTGTCGTGGGGGTGGGGGGTCGGGGGCAGCCGGGCGGTGGGGGAGGGGCACCCCCAGCCCCACCCCCTCTCCCCCCTCCCCCGCCTCGCACCTTGGCGGCCCGTCCCTGCTCGGTGGGGGGCTCCGGGGCTTTGCCCCCCTCCTGCTCCCGCTCCTTCTCCCGCCACTTCTTGTGCCGGTACCGGATCTCCAGCGCCGGGTCCTTCTCTGCGCGGGGGAGGGGCGCGATCAGGGCACCCCACCCCCACCCAGGGGTGCGCCGGGGCCCCCCGGACACCCCCTGCCAAGGGTGCCCCGAAAAGGGACCCGGGTGCCCCATGGGAGGGAGTCGGGGGGTCCCCGGGGCACCCCAAAAGGAGGGAGTCGGGGGCGCCCCCAGGGGTCCCCCCATAAAAAGAGAGGATCCCAGACTCCGACACCCCAAAACGGGACTAAGACACCCAAGGACCCCCCCCAAAACAAGGCCCAGGTGTTTGAAGACACCCTGAAAAAGGGGACCCGCCCTCCCAGATCCCCCTAAAGCAGCCACCAGGCCCCCCAAGTGGCCACTGGCCCCCCCAAAGCGGCTGCCGGGCCTCCTGGGCCCCCCAAAGCAGCCACTGGTACCCCCAAAGCAGCTGCCGGGCATCCCGGGCCCCCCTAAAGCGGCCACTGGTACCCCCAAAGCGGCCGACGGGCCTCCCGGGCCCCCCCAAGGTGGCCACTGGTATCCCCAAAGCGGCCGCCGGGCCTCCCGGGCCCCCCTAAAGCAGCCACTGGTACCCCCAAAGCGGCTGCCGGGCCTCCCGGGCCCCCCTAAAGCAGCCACTGGTACCCCCAAAGCGGCTGCCGGGCCTCCCGGGCCCCCCCAAGGCGGCCACTGGTACCCCCAAAGCGGCTGCCGGGCCTCCTGGGCCCCCCCAAAGCAGCCACTGGTACCCCCAAAGCAGCCACCAGGCCTCCCAGGCCCCCCCAAAGCAGCCACTGGTATCCCCAAAGCGGCTGCCGGGCCTCCTGGGCCCCCCCAAGGCAGCCACTGGTACCCCCAAAGCAGCCGCCGGGCCCCCCCGGGCCCCCAAAGCAGCCACTGGGCCTCCCGGGCCCCCCCAAAGTGGGGACCGACCCCCCCGGCCCCCCCCAAAGCGGGGCTCACCCCGACACTGCCGGCAGTACCACTCCCGAATGGCCTTGGCCATCTTCTCGGTGATGTTGATGCAGTCGCCGTGGAACCACTCGTTGCAGTTGTCGCAGCCGCTGCGGGGGGGCGGAAGGGAAAGGCTTCAATCGGGGGACCCCAGCACCCCAAAATCCCCATTGTGGCCCCCCCGGAGGGAGCCAGGGCCCCCCCCAGACTCACATCATGAAGCAGTTGATGTCGGGTTTGCGACAGACGCAGTACACGGGGGCGTTCTCCTCCCCCCCCGGGCCGGCCTCCGCGTCCGAGAACTCGCTGTCCTGGAGCGGGGAGAGGGGGAAAAAAGGGGGTGTCAGGGTCTCCCTGGGGGGGTGAGATTCCTCCCCCCCCCGCCCAAGGAATCCAGACCACCTGCACCCCCCCAAAATGATTCCTGGGAGTCCAGGACCCCCTCAAAGCACCCTCAGACCCCCCAAAAGGTTCCCTCAGAGCTCCCCGGACACCCCCAAAATGGCTCCCAGGGGTCTGGAACCCCCCCCCCAAAGTCGCCCGAACCCCCCCAAAGGGCCCCCAAGGGTCTAAGACACCCCTAAGGACCCTGAATCCCCCCAAAAGGCCCCCAGACTCCCCAAACACCCCCACAAAGGTACCCCAGACCCACCGAACACTCCTCAAAAAGGCTCCCAGAGGTCCGGGACCATCCCAAAGCCCCCCGAACCCCCACAAAAGGGCCCCCAGACCCTCCGGACACCCCCTAAAAAGGCTCCCAGGGGTCAGGGACCCTCCCAAAGCCCCCCGAACCCCCCAAAAGGGCCCCTAGACCCTCCGGACACTCCCCAAAAAGGCTCTCAGGGTTCTGGGACTCCTCCAAAGCACCCCAGACCCCCGGAGATCCCCCACAAAGGCACCCCAGACCCCTAGACACCCCCCAAAAAGGACCCCAAGTGCCTGGGACCCCCTCAAAGCCCTCCAGACCTCCCGGACACCCCCCACAAAGGCACCCAGACGACCCCAGGCTCCCCGAGCACACCTCTAAAAGGCTCCCAGGGATGTAGGACCCCCCCAAAAGCCCCGCGACGCCCCAAAAGGCCCCCAGACTCCCCGGGCAACCCCCCCCAAGTGACCCCAGACCCTCAGCCACCCCCCAAAAATGTTCCCACGGGTCTAGGACCCTCCGAAAGCCCCCCGGGCCCACCAAAAAGGCCCCCAGACCCCCGCTCGCCCCTCACCATCGCCCCTTTGTCGCGGCCGCTGCGCCCGACGGAAGAGCCCAGGCTAGCCCCGCCACACCGGAAATGGAAGCGCTTCCGCTTCCGGGTTAAAAGGGAAGCAGGCGGGGAAACACACCCACACGACGCCGGTGCCCACAGACAATATGGCCGCCGCCGGCCGCTCCCGCCCCCTAAAATGGCGGCGGCGGCGCCTGCGCGGCGCGAGGCAAAATGGCGGCGGCCGTGACAGGAGGGGGTGGTTCAAAATGGCGGCGGGCGGTGGTGGCGGCCATGTTGGGGGAGGGAAAATGGCGGCGGCGGCGGGTCCTCATAGAGAGACGTGAGCGAGGTGGGGGTGGGGACGTTTATTGGGGGGGCGGGGGGGAGAACGAGGGGAATGGGGGGGACACGGGGAGGACAAGGGGGGACAGGGGGGATGGGGGGACAAGGGGGGGACAGGGGGGATGGGGGGACAAGGGGGGGACAGGGGGGGACTTCAGGGCCCCCCCGCTGCCCCCCCTCGGCGGGGCGGGGCCTCCAGGGGGCGCTGCAGCTGCTCCAGCTCCTCTGCCAGCCTGAGGAGGGGTGGGGACAGAGGGGTGAGTAGGCGTGGCCGGGTTGTGGGCGGGGCCCGGGGAGGGGTAGGCGGGGCCCGGAGGGAGAACCCACCTATCCCTGCGGCGCAGGCTGATCTGCCGCCGGCCGAGCTCCGCCCCCAGCCGCTGCCGCGCCCCCTCCTCCTCCTGCGCCACCAATCGCCTGCGGGACCCGGGCGCTTGGGGGCGGGGCCGGCCAGGTGGGGGGTGGAGCCAGGCATCCGGGGGGCGGGGTTAGATAGCCGGGGGTGGGGTCAGGCATCGGGGGAGGGGACCCAGGTGTTCAGGGGGAGGGGCCAGGAATCCGGGGGAGGGGCCAGGGATGCAGGGAGTGGGGCCATGGATGCAGGGGGGCGGGGCCTGGGATCCAGGGGGGTCAGGACTTCAGGGGGCGGGGGCCAGGACACCAAGGGGCGGGGCCAGGAATTGGGGGTGGAGCCAAGCTTCAGGGGCAGGAGCTGTGGGTGGGTCCAGGTAGTGAGGGTGGGGCCAGGCATTGGGGTGGAGCCAAGCATGCAGGGGAGGGGACCCAGGTGCTCAGGGGCGGGGCCAGGACTCAAGGGGGGCGGGGGCCAGGACTGGGGGGGCAGGGCCAGGGTCTGGGGTTGTGGCTGGGGTTCCAGGGGGCGGGGCCAGGATCTGGGGTTGTGGCTGGGGTTCCAGGGGGCGGGGCCAGGACTCCAGGGGGCGGGGCCAGGATCTGGGGTTGTGGCTGGGGTTCCAGGGGGCAGGGGCAGGACTCCAGGGGGCGGGGCCAGGATCTGGGGTTGTG
>NW_026990233.1:0-45902 GCF_963921805.1 Phalacrocorax carbo | reverse complement strand
GTTGGGGGTACCTGGGGGGCCTCTGGGGGTACCCGGGGGGTTTGGGGGGGGTTGGGGGTACCTGGGGGGCCTCTGGGGGTACCCGGGGGGTTTGGGGGGGGTTGGGGGTACCCGGGGGGCCTCTGGGGGTACCCGGGGGGTTTGGGGGGGGTTGGGGGTACCCGGGGGGCCTCTGGGGGTACCCGGGGGGTTTGGGGGTAGCTGGGGGAGGATATTGGGGTCCCCAGGGGGGTTTGGCGTTTGAGGGGGATCATATGGGACCCCGGTGGGGGGGGTCGGGGTCTAAGAAGGGCAAAGGTGGGTCCCAGGGGGTTTGAGGGTCCCGGGGGCGGGTTGTGGGGGTCCCAGGGGTTCCTGGGGGGGGGGGGTTAGGGGTCCTGGGGGAGGTGGGGGGGGGGTCCCAGGGGATTTGGGGGTCCCGGGGGGGGGATGGGGGGGTGCCGGGGGGTGACTCACATCACGCGCCGCCCCTCGGGGTCGTCCTCCTCCTCCGCCAGCCCCAGCCCCAGCTCCAGGGCGGCCGCCAGCCCCTCCCCCACCACCGGCCGGCCCAGCGCCCCCAGCACCCCTGGGGGGAGGGGGGGCACCCCGCTTCACCACCCGCCCCCCCCCGGGACCCCCGCCCCTCCCCCAGCACCCCTGGGGGGAGGGGGGGCACCCCGCTTCACCACCCGACCCCCCCGGGACCCCCGCCCCTCCCCCAGCACCCCTGGGGGGAGGGGGGGCACCCTGCTCCACCACCCGCCCCCCCCGGGACCCTCCCTCACCCCCCCCCCGCACCCTCACCCCTCCCCCAGGGACACCAGTGCCAGGGGATCCCCCCCAATTTTGGGGTTCCCCCCAAATGCCACGGTCCCCCCCCATACCCTCCCCGCCCCCCCCCCCCCCCCCCAAATACCGGGGCCCCCCCGCAGCGGCGCCCCCCGACTCACCGAGGGCCTGGAGCCGCCGGGGCCGGGTTTCGGGGGGCCCCGGCTGTAGGAGGGGGTTCAGGGCCGCCAGGATGGGGCCCGCGTGGGGCTGGAGCTGCTCCCCAGCTACCGAGGCTGTGGGGGGGGGGGGATCGAGGGGCGTTGGGGGGGGGTCCCCAAAACCTGGGAACCCCGGTGGGGGGGGCTGAGGGGGTTCAGGGGGATCTCGGGGGGTCCCAGGGGGAGATGAGGGGGTTTTGGGGGATCTGGGGGGGTCCCAGGGGGAGATGAGGGGGATTTGGGGGGGATCTGGGGGGGTCCCAGGGGGAGATGAGGGGGTTTTGGGGGGATCTGGGGGGGGGGGGTCCCGGGGGAGATGAGGGGGATTTGGGGGGATCTGGGGGGGTCCCGGGGGAGATGAGGGGGTTTTGGGGGGATCTGGGGGGGGTCCCGGGGGAGATGAGGGGGATTTGGGGGGATCTGGGGGGGGTCCCGGGGGAGATGAGGGGGTTTTGGGGGGATCTCGGGGGGTCCCAGGGGGAGATGAGGGGGATTTGGGGGGATCTGGGGGGGGTCCCGGGGGAGATGAGGGGGTTTTGGGGGGATCTGGGGGGGGTCCCGGGGGAGATGAGGGGGATTTGGGGGATCTGGGGGGGGTCCTGGGGGAGATGAGGGGGTTTGGGGGGGATCTGGGGGGGGGTCCGGGGGGAGATGAGGGGGATTTGGGGGGATCTGGGGGGGGGTCCGGGGGAGATGAGGGGGATTTGGGGGGGGGGTCCGGGGGGAGATGAGGGGGATTTGGGGGGATCTGGGGGGGGTCCCGGGGGAGATGAGGGGGATTTGGGGGGATCTGGGGGGGTCCCGGGGGAGATGAGGGGGATTTGGGGGGATCTGGGGGGGGGTCCGGGGGGAGATGAGGGGGATTTGGGGGGATCTGGGGGGGGGTCCGGGGGGAGATGAGGGGGATTTGGGGGGATCTGGGGGGGTCCCAGGGGGAGATGAGGGGGTTTGGGGGCCCCAGGGGCATTTGGGGGGGCTCTGAGGGGGCACTTGCGGGTCCCAGAAGGAAACTGGGGATCCCTGGGAAGGGAGGGGGGGTACCAGGGGCACTGGGGGGGTCCCTGGGGGGTCCCGGGGTGCTCCGGGGGTCGTGGGAAGGTCTGGGGGGGGCTCACAGACCAACTTTGGGGTCTAAGCGGTGGTTTTCAGGGTCCTGGGGAGGATTTGGGGTGCTAGGGGGGGATTTGGGGGTCCCGGGGAGGATTTGGGGGTCCCAGGGAGGATCTGAGGTCACCGGGAGGGGTATTTGGGAGTGCCAGGGGGGATTTGGGGGTCCCGGGGGGGGATGTGGGTGCTCACCGAGGGAGTGGAGTGCGCTGAGCCCCAGCTCCAGGCTCCGGGGGTGCCCCGAGGGCCGCAGCGCCCCCAAAACGGCCTCCAGCAGCGCCGGCAGCTGCGGGCGCAGCCCCTCCCCCCCTGCGGCCGCACGCCCGGGGAGGGGCTTGGTTTGGGTCCCCCAAACCCCGGCGCCCGGACGAGGGGGGTCCCCCAAACCACACGTTCCCTCCCAAAATGCAGGGGCTCCCCCAAACCCACAGGGCCCCCTCAAACCCCCCCATGTCCCCCCAAGCCCCCGGGGCCCCCCAGGTACCCCCAAACCCCCCCACGTCCCCCCCAAAACCCCCCATGTCTCCCCAAACCCACCGGGGTCACCCCCAAACCACCAGGGTCCCCCAAACCCCCGGGGCACCCCCCAAAACCCATGGGGACCCCCAAACCCCAGGGAACACCCCCCAAAACCCTCTGGGGGCCCCCAAACCCCCCAGGTACCCCCAAACCCCCCATGTCCCCCCAAACCCCACCGGGTCACCCCCAAACCACCAGGGTCCCCCAAACCCCCGGGGCACCCCCAAACCCCAGGGGACACCCCCCAAAACCCCCCGGGGACCCCCAAACCCCCCGGGGACCCCCAAACCCCCGCTCCCTACCGAGGCACTCGAGGAGACTCTCGAGGATGTACCAGGGGCCTTGGCGGGGGGGGGGGCGGGCGTCGGGGGTCCCCCCCCCGGGGGTTCGGGGTCCCCCCCCAGAGCCGCCAGCGCCGCCGGCAGCGCCTCCTCCGCCAGCGCCCCCACCTCTGGCTGCACCAGCAAGGACCAGTAACGGGGGTGCAGGGGCGCCCGCTGACCCCCCCCCCGACAGCTCCAGGGGCCCCCCAGTATGGCCCCAGACCCCGAGCCCTCCCAGTGCCCCCCCAGTGCCCCCCCAGTGCCCCCCACTACCTCTGAGTACCCCCCCGGGCCCTCCCAGTGCCCCCCCCCAGTATCCCCCAGTGCCCCCCAGTACCCCTGAGTACCGCCCTGGGCCCTCCCAGTGCCCCCCCCAGTACCCCTGAGTACCCCCCAGTGCCCCCCAGTGCCCCCCCAGTGCCCCTGAGTACCCCCCCGGGCCCTCCCAGTGCCCCCCCAGTATCCCCCCAGTGCCCCCCAGTGCCCCTGAGTACCCCCCTGGGCCCTCCCAGTGCCCCCCGAGTACCCCTGAGTACCCCCCCGGACCCTCCCAGTGCCCCCCAGTGCCCTCCCAGTATCCCCCCAGTGCCCCCTCAGTGCCCCCCCAGTACCCCCCCGGGCCCTCCCAGTGCCCCCCCAGTGCCCCCCGTACCTGCAGGCAGTCGGCCAGGCTGCGCAGGGCGAAGGCAGCCGCCCCCCGCACGCAGGATTCGGGGTCCCCCAGGCCCCGCCCGCAGCACCCCCAGCGCCGCGCCCAGGTACCTGCGGGGCGACAGGGCCCGGCTCCCACCAGCGCCCCCCAAGTTCCCCCCCAAACCCCGCCCAGACCCTGCCAGACCCCCCCAAGAAACAGCAAATCCCCCCAAATCGTCCCCCAAACTCCCCCCAAATCCCCCCAAAATCCCTCCAAATCCCCCCAAAACTCCATCAAGCCCCCCCAAACTAACCAGGCCATCCCCCAAGTCCCCCCAGAATCCCCCTAAAATACCCCCAAGTGCACAAAAAACACCCCAAATCCCCCCAAACTCACCCCAAAAAACTCCCCAACTGCCCCCCCCCAAAGCCAGCATCCCCCAATCGCCCCCAGCCCCCCCAAATCCCCCCCAAAGGGGCCCAGTGTCCCCCCAAAACCTCCCCAAACCCCTGTTACCCCCCAAAGCCCCCCCGGCCCCCCCCAAACCCGTTACCCCCCCAAACCCCTGTGGCCCCCCCAAACCCCCCCGGCCCCCCGTGGCCCCCCCAGCCCCCCGTGGCCCCCGGAGGTGGGGCGGGGTCTCACCGGCGCCGCAGGGGCTCCCCGCAGCCCCCCCGCCAGCGCCCCCAGCGCCAGCAGCCCCCCCTTGCGGGCGCCCGCCCGGGGGCTCCCCAGGGCCTGCTCCAGCAGCGGCAGCTGGGGGAAGGGGGGTCAGGGGCTCCCCCAAAACGGGGGGGCACCCCGAGGTGACACCCCTGCACAGACCCCCCGCACCCCAGAATCCTCCCTCAGGGACCCCCCCCCAAGTGACCCAGGGACCCCCCAACCCCACCCAAGGGGACCCCAAACACTGCCAAAACATTCTGGGGAACCCAAAAATCTCCCTGGGACCCCCCAAACACCCCAATAACCCCCCGGGGACCTCAAATCCCCCCCCGGGACCCCCCAAACACCCCAATAACCCCCCGGGGACCTCAAATCCCCCCCCCGGACCCCCCCAAACACCCCAATAACCCCCCGGGGACCTCAAATCCCCCCCCGGGACCCCCAATCACCCCAATAAGCCCCTGGGGACCCCAATAACCCCCCCGGGGACCCCAAATCCTCCCCCGGGGACCCCCCAAACACCCCAATAACCCCCCCGGGGAACTCCAAATTCCCCCCGGGACCCCCCAAACACCCCAAATCCTCCCCCGGGACCCCCCGAAACCGCAACCAGCTGCTGCAGCAGCTTTTCGGGGGGCAGCCCCACGGCCAACGCGTCCAGGGCCTGCGGGAAATGGGGGGGGTCAGGGGGACCCCGAAACCCCCCAGGAACCCCCCCCAAGAAACAGGGGACACCCCAAAACCTGGGGGAATAGCTCCAAAATGGGGGTGTCGCCCACGAGAGCCAGAGCCCACCCCCCGCCCAGGGAAGGGGCCCCCCCAAAATGCAGCGATCACCCCTAAGAGCCCCCCCCAGCACAAAACGGGAACAAAAAGCTCAAAATGAGGAAATTTTGCCCTAAAACAGGTAAAAAATTATGGGGGACCCCAAAATCCAGGGAAAACGCCCCGGAAGTGGGATAATAACGCCTAAAGGCGGGGAAATTGCGTCAAAATTCGGATAAAGATCACAAAAACGGGGACCCCCCGAATCAAACGATCCCCCCCCCAAGGTGGGCCCCCCCCCCCACGGGCTCTGCCCCCCCCCAACCCTCCCCAAACGCCCCCCCGGACCTGGGCGGTCGGCGTGTCGGGGGCTGGGCCCCCCCCGGCCTTCATCGTCCCCCTCCTCCTCCTCCTCCTCGGGGTCCGGAGCGCCCGGGGGGGGCGTCAGCGCAGGAGGGGGGTCAGGAGCCCCAACAGGACGGGGGACAGGAGCCCCCCACGCAGCAGCGCCTGCACCAGTACGGCCTCCCAGTACCTCCCAGTACCTTCCCAGTGCCCCCCCAGCGCCCCCCACCTCCCCCAGGACGTCCAGTGCCCCCCAGTATGACCCAGCACCCCCCCAGCGCCCCCCACTCCAGCCCAGCACCCCCCCAGCACCCCCCAGCCCACGCCGGCGCCCCCCCCCAGTCCCCCCCAGCCCACCCCCAGTGACCCCCCAGCCCACCCCGGCGCCCCCCCCAGCCCCCCCCCAGTGACCCCCCAGCCCCCCCAGCCCCCCCCCAGCCCACGCCGACGCCCCCCCCAGCCCCCCCAGTGACCCCCCAGCCCCCCCAGCCCCCCCCAGCCCACACCGACGCCCCCCCCAGCCCACCTTGGGGCGCTTCTGGGCGAGGAAGGTGACGGTGGCCAGAGCCCTCACGCGCACGGCGTCGCCCCGCGACTCGTCCCCGGCCACCTGCGGGCCCAGACCCCTGGCACCCCGGACCCCCCTGGGACCCCCCCGGCACCCCCGGGACCCCCCCTGGGACCCCCAGACCTCCCCAGGATCCCTCCAGTGCTACCCCAGGACCCCCAGGATGCCCCTGGGACACCCCTGGGACCCCCCCTGGCACCTACGGGGACCCCCCCAGGGCTCCCCCTGACCCCACCGGCACCACCCCAGGACCCCCGGGACCCCCCTGGGACCCACCCTGGGACACTCCTGGACCCCCCTGGCACCCCCAAAAGCCCCCAGGGACACCCCAGGACCCCGCCAGGACCCCACCCGGGACATCCCCAGGACCCCCTGGGACCCCCCCCGGGACCCCCAAGACCCCCCAGGGACACATCGGAAAACCCCCCAGGACACCCCCAGGACATCCCCGGGACCCCTGGGACCCCCCCCGGGACCCCCGGGACCCCCCAGTGCCGGGTTACCTGAAGGCAGAGGTCAAGCAGAGGCCGAAGGTGAGAGGTCACGGCGGCAGGGTCAGCCTCCAGGAACTCGTCCAAACACCTCCAGGGCCTCGGCGCCCCCGCTCCTGGGGGGAGCCCCAAAGTCTGGGGGGGCCCCGAAACCACCGAGACCCCCCAAAACCTCCGAGAGCTCCCAAAACCACCGAGAGCCCCCCGAAACGGCCCCAGAACAGCCCCAAAATTGCCCCAAATAAACCAAAACTGGACCTTGAAGCAGCCCCGGACCCCCCGAAATGGCACTGGGGTACCCCTAAACAGTCGGGGGGGCCCCAAAACACCCCCGAGTTGTCCCCAGGCACCCCCAAAGCCAGCCCGGGGAACCTCTGGGGAGCCTCAGAACCACCCAAAAGACCCCAAAATCCTTTAGGGGTGCCTCAGATCCCCCCCCGGAACGGCTCCTGATGCCCCCAAATGGGCTCCAGGGCCCCCCCAAACGGCTCCAGGGCCCCCCCCCGAATATCCCGCCCCCCCCCATTCACCTCGTCGGTGTCGAGCAGGACCTTGAGGGCCGCCAGGATGTCGGGGAGCAGCGACCGCAGCAGCTCCTGAGGGGGGGGAAGGGGTGAAAAAAAAGGGTTTGGGGGAGACCGAGACCACCGAGGGGGGCCCCGGAACCACCGTGGGGCACCCCAAAACCCCTCAGGCCCAAAACGGACCTTCATGGGTCTAAAACGGGCCGGTTTGGGGTTTGAAAATGCCATTTTGAGGCATTTTGTTTCCGGGGGGGGTTCAGGAGCCGCGGAAACGCCCTTTTGGGGCACAAACCCCCCATTTTGGAGGCACCAAAGCCACCTTTTCGGGGCTCCCCGAAGCCGCCACATCCATTTTTGGGGCTGCAAATCCCTCTCTCAGCGAGCCCAACCCCCCCCATTCCAGGGTGCAGGAAGGGGCCTCCCCGGGGCTCCCCACACCGCTGTGGGGCCCGCACTCACCGTCTGGGAGCCCCCCAGCGCGGCCGCCAGCCCCCCCCAGGGCGCGCAGGGCATAGGCCACGGTGCCGGGGGGGCGCCCCCGGAGCCAGGGCCCCCCGGCACAGGGCGGCCAGGGGGGGGCCGTGGGGGGCCAGGGCTTGGGGGGGCCGCCTCCAGCGCCGCGCTCAGCACCAGCAGGGCCGCCTGGGGGGGGGGACACACACAAAAAGGGGGTGCGAGCAGCCCCGAAATGCCCCCCCCCGCCGGGCAGCCGGGGGCGATCTGGGGGTGCGGAGGGGTGGGGGGGGTCCTCACCTCCTGGCGGGGGGGGTCGCGGGCCGCCGCCTGCACCCACGTCCCCAGGGGTCCCCAGGCGCTGAGCCCCCCCCGGCGCAGCACCAGGGCCCCCAGCTGGGCCAGGGCCACCCGCAACCGCGTGCCTGGGGGGGCACCGATGGGGGTCGGGGGGACCGAACACCCCCTGCGGGGGCGCCCCCAAACCCCCGCTGCGGGGCGGTGCCCCGAAACTGCCTCCAGGGCCGGGGGGAGCCCCCAAACCCACCGCTTTTTGGGGGGGACACGCACCTTCCAGACCACCCCTCCGGGGGGGGACACCCCAAACCCATCATTTTGAGGGGGACAGAGACCCCCAATGCCACCGTTCTGGGGGGAGGGACACCCCACAACCGCTGCTTTGGGGGGGACCCCAAACCCGCCACTTTAAAGGGGGACAATGACACCCCAAACCCGCCGTTTTTTGGGGAAGGACACCCAAAACCCGCCATTGTGGGAGGGGGGGACACCCCGAAGCCCCCGCCGCCAGCGCTCACTCTGTCTCCCGCTCCAGGGCTTCAGCCAAGAGGGTCGGGAGCCTGGGTGGGGTGGGGGGCGGCAGAGGTTAGCCCCGCCCCTCGCCACGCCCCCGCCCACGCCCACCCGTAACCACGCCCACCTGTGCCGCAGGCCCGGCTCCAGCTGCCGCCATCGCCCCAGCAGCCGCCGCCGCAGCAGGACCGCCGCCAGCTGCCGCACCTGGGGGGCGGGGGGACACGCGGGGTGGGGGGGGCGGGGGGACACGCGGGGTGGGGGGGGTTGGGGGAGCCCCAAAACCCTCCGGGGGGGTGGGGGCGGGGTGGGGGCGGGGCCGGACCTGCGGGCGGGGCGCGGCCGTGAGGAGGAGGGCGAGGCGCGCGGGGGTCCCGGGGTCGGCGAAGGCCTCGCGGAGGCGGGCGGTGGCCTGGGGGGGGGGGGGAGGGGGGCGGTTACCGGAGGGGGGGGTGTACCCCCATCCCCCCCGCCCCTCCCCCCCGGCCCGGCGTCCGTTACCCGGCGGATGGCGTCACTGTCGGGCTCGAGCAGCTCGGACAGCACCTGCTCCAAGTCGGGCGCCGCCATCTTAGAGAAGGCGGGGCCGGAAGAGGCGGGGCCAGAGCCCTTCTAGCCCACCCGGAGGACTCGCCGCTCGCTGGTCTTAAAACGGCGACGCTTGAAAGGGCACCGGCCCCACCCGGACTCTTAAAAAGGCAACACCACGTGCTGCTGCACATCCCCTCCCCCCCCCCCCCCCAAACAAGTGACATCACACGCCACTCGCGTGACATCATCGACAAGCTTTATTAAATAGGGGAGCGCTACAAGTCTCAGAGGGGGGCACGTCCAGGAGGGCGGGGGAGGGCCCCCCGTGCCCGCTCCCGGGTGGGGCTTAGGGAGAAGGGTGGGGTCCGGCGCAAGCCCCGCCCCCTCACCGCGGTGCCCCGCCCCCCCGCAGGGCGAGGACCAGGTGGAGGACGGAGCCCCCCTGGATCTTGTAGTCGGCCGCCGTCTTCTCGTCGTTCCTGGGGGGGGTGGGGGGCGGGGTCAGGGCTCACCCTGACCCTGTCCCCTTCCGTTAGCCCCACCCTGAGCCACACCTTCTTAGGCACCACCGCTTACAGACCGCACCTTTACAAGCCCCTCCCCTTGCACACCACACCCCCCTTCCCCCCTCCCACACCCCCACCACACCCCTCCCCTCCCTCCTGCCACACCCACACAGGCCCCGCCCCGGCCCCGCCCCTCACATCTGCTTGCCGCTGTAGATGAGGCGCTGCTGCTGCGGGGGGATCCCCTCCTTTTCCTCCACCCGCTCCTTGATCCGCTCCACCTGCCCCGAGGCAGCGCCGGCGGTGGGCGGGGCTCCGCCGCCGCCCCGGGGCACTGTGGGACGTTGGGGGACCCACCCACGCCCACCCGCGGCCCAGCGCTCGGAGCCGCCCAACCTCGCCCTGGGGCGGGGCTCAGGGACCCGCTGGGGGTGGGAACCCGCCCCAGGGCATCATGGGATGGTGGAGCCCCCCCCCAGGGGGACACAGCCCCGCCCCAGGGCATCATGGGATGGTGGAGCCCCCCCCCAGGGGGACACAGCCCCGCCCCAGGGCATCATGGGATGGTGGAGGACCCCCCCAGGGGCACACAGCCCCCCCCCCAGGGCATCATGGGATGGTGGAGGACCCCCCCAGGGGCACACAGCCCCCCCCCAGGGCATCATGGGATGGTGGAGGACCCCCCCAGGGGCACACAGCCCCCCCCCAGGGCATCATGGGATGGTGGAGGAGCCCCCCCAAAGCATCATGGGATGGTGGAGGACCCCCCCAGGGGCACACAGCCCCCCCCCAGAGCATCATGGGATGGTGGAGGACCCCCCCAGGGGGACACAGCCCCCCCCCAGGGCATCCCCAGGGGCACCCCAGCAGGGAAACACCCCACCCCAGCACCCCCGAGCACCCCAGGGCCCGAGTGAAGCCCCCGGGGCCGGGCCGGGGCTGCCGAACCTTGTCCGTGGGCTCGATGTCGATCTCGATTTCCTTCCCCGTCAGAGTCTGGGGGGGAAAAGACCCTGTCAGAGCCCCCAGTGCCCCGTGGGACCCCCAAACCCCTGGGATAGCCCCCCAAAGCACCCTGTGGGACCCAAACCCCCAGGGACCCCAAAAAACCTGCAGGATACCCCCCCCAACACCCCATGGGACCCCCAAACCCCCAGCAGCACCTAAACTCCTGGGACAGCCCCCCACAGCCGCTGTGGGACCCCCAAACTCCGTGGGACTCCTAAACCCCTGGGACAGCCCCCCCAGCACCCCATGGGACCCCCAAACCCCCGGGACAGTGCCTCCCACCACCCTATGAGACCCCAAACCTCTGGGGACCCCCAAACCCCATGGGATAGCCCCCCCCAGCACCCCAGGACTCCAAACCCCTGGGACAACCTCTGCCAGCACCCTGTGGGACCCCCAAACCCCTGGGAGAGCGCCCCCAGTGCTCCACGACCCCAAACACCTTGGAGAGCCCCCCGAGCACCCCGTGGGACTCTCAAAACCCCGTGGGACTCTCAAACCCCTGGGAACCCCCCCAGCACCCTGTGGGACCCCAAATCCCTGGGACAGCCCCCCCAGTGCCGTGTGGGACCCCCAAAGCCTCGGGGACCCCCAAACCCCTGGGATAGCACCCTGAGCACTCTGGTACCCCAAACCCCTGGAAAGCCCCCCCCAGCGCCCCATGGGACCCCAAACCCCTGGGGACCCCTAAACCTCTAGGACAGCCCCCCCCAGTCTCTGTGGGACCCCCAAACCCCTGGGACAGCCCCCCCCAGCGCCCCATGGGAATCCAAACCTGTGGGACCCCTAAACACCTGGGAACCCCCCCCAGTCCCTGTGGGACTCCCCCAACCCCCGGGACAGCCCCCCCAGCGCCCCATGGGACCCCAAACCCCTGGGGGCCCCTAAACCTCTAGGACAGCCCCCCCCAGTCTCTGTGGGACTCCCCCAACCCCCGGGACAGCCCCCCCAGCGCCCCGTGGGACCCCCAAACCCGCAGGGACCCCCAAACCCCTGGGACAGCACCCCCACCACTCTGGAACCCCAAACCCCCGGACAGCACCCCCCCCAGCGCCCTCTGGGACCCCAAACCCTCGGGGACCCCATAACCTCTAGGACAGCCCCCCCAGTCTCTGTGGGACCCCCAAACCCCTGGGAGAGCCCCAAACCCCTGGGACAGCCCCCCCCCCCCCTCCCCGGCCCCCCCGACGACCCAGGACCCCCCAAGCCCCGCTCCCCCGCAGCAGCCCCCCCTTCCCGGTCCCCCCAACCCCACAATGCCCCGCGGCGCAGCCGAGCCCCCCCCCCCCGCCCCCACCTTCACTTTGATCAGCATCGTGCCCGCGCCGGCTCTTTCTCCCCTCGCCTGGAACCGGAAACGCCCCCCCCGAGCCCCGCCCACAACGTCACTTCCCCCCGGTCCCCGGGAGTCGCCGCCGGTAACGCAAGATGGCGGCGCCTCCCCGCGCGGGGCCTGATGGGAGCTGTAGTTCCACCACCACTCCCACCGCCGCGCGCGATTGGGCGGCGCGGCCGCCGGTCCGGCACACGCGGCCAATCAGAGCGCAGCGCCCGCCCCCCGAGCGCACCACGCCGCGGGCAGGGGTAACAAGTGGGGGGTTTAACCCCAAATTTAGCGGTTTTGGGGCTCAATGCCGTCATGCCCCGCAGCCCGCCCCTCCGTAGCACCGCTGCGCTTCCATTGGCTGCCTCCTTCCCTCCCAAACGCCGATTGGCCCCTTTAACATTTCCCCCGCCCCCCCCCCGCCACGGTACAACCCCACTGAGGGCGAGGGGCGGGGTGAGTCGAATGCTGGGGGGCCAATAGGGTGTGAGCGCGGCTGAGAGAGGCCAATGGGATGGCGGGGGGCGGGGCCACAGCGGGGTGGCGGCACAGAATGCCGCAGCAGGGGAGCCTCAATGGCTCCCTGGTTGGCAGCAGTTGGGGGGGGCGTTAATTAGCCTGAGGGTGATTAGGGGTGTAATTAACAGCAGGGCACTCACCGGAGCGGGGCGGGGCACAGCGGGGGAGGGGCAGGGCCCGGGCCCGGGCCTGGGGGAGAAAAACGGCATTAACTCCCACCCTGCCCTTCATTCCCCCCCCAGTTGCTAATTACCCCCCACCTCTAATTACCCCCCGAGCACTAATTCCCCCCCCAGCACGTGCCTGCCCCATTTGCCCCCAATATCCCCATAACCCCCCCGTTGGCCCCCCCGAGCCCCTCCCCCACCTTTCTGCGCGGGTAACAGTCATTCTCCGAGTCACTGATGACATCATTGACAAATTCTGCCGGGGGGGGAAGGGCGGGTCAGGGCGGGGCCGGACACCTGGGTCCCGCCTCAGGGCGGGGCTGGAGCCCCCGCCCCCCCAATACTCACCCAAGGGTGGGGGCTGGAGAGGGCGGAGCCTGTGGAAGCCTGGGCGGGGCCCTAGCCTGGAGGGGCGGAGCCATGAGGGGGCGTGGTGTTAATGGGGAAGGGGCGGGGTTTAGTGGGCAGAGGGGGTGGGGCTACTCACGGGGCAGGCGGCTCGCAGCGGACGGACCCCGGCGTCTGGGTGTTGGTCAGGGGGCGGGGCACAGGGCCTAGGGCGGGGCTTAGGGTTGGGCGGGACCTCATGGAGTCACACCCTCTGCAAAGCCACGCCCCTTGTCCTGAGGCCCACCCCTTTTGTTCGCTCTTGCATTAAGCCCCACCCCTTGTACAAAGCCCCACCTACCGCAGTGGGCGTGGCCCATGTCTGCTAGGTACTGGCTCAGGATTGGCAGGTCACTGGGGTGGGATCCGGGAGGGGCGTGGCTCCACACCACCTCATGGAGCTGGAAAGGGTGGAGTCAGGGGGTGGGACCAAGGCGGGACCAAGGCCAGGCCCCACCCCTTGGCCCTGCCTGGTTAGCTGGGCAAGCCCCACCCTCTCCCTAAGCCCCACCCTATCCTTTCAACTGGGACACGCTCCCTCTAATTAAGTCCCACCCCTTTCCCAAGCCCCATCCTAATGCTTTCTTCGTCCAACCCCCCCAGGCCCTGCTGCTCCACAGGCCCCGCCCCTCGATGCCCCGCCCAGCGGCCCCGCCCACCTGCCGCAGGTCCGGGCGGGGCAGGGCGCTCTCCAGCCGCTGCAGGTACTCGTAGAAGAGGTGCTCGAGGGCCTGCAGGAACGCCTCCCCGTATTCCTCCCCCGCCGGGCCCTGGGGATACTGGGAGGCACTGGGGGGCACTGGGACCCCTCCCGGGGGAACCAGGACCCATCCAGAGGGATGGGGGAGGGCGGGGGGGGAGCACTGGAAGGCAACAGGAGGGCACTGGGAGGCATTTAGGGCAAGCTGGGACAAACTTGGCGGGCACTGGGAGGCATTTGCGGGTACTGGGATAAACTGGGGGGGTAGTGGGATGAACTGGGAGACACTGGGAAGCCCCCTCGCAGACCCCCGGGTCACCTGGGACCAAGTGGAAGGGATTTGTGTGGGGGGATTGGGAAGCACTGGGAAGCGATGGGAAGGAACTGGGAGGACCTGGGAGGCAGCGGGAGGCGCTGGGGGGGGTTACTGGGAGGGCACTGGTCTGTACTGGGCAGTACCTGCAGGTAGGCCTCCCGCCGCCCGCGGTCCGCCAGCAGCCCCAGCACCAGCTCGCGGAAGCTCTCCTGGGCCTCCCCCACCATCGCCAGCTCCCGGGGGGTCTGGGGGGACATGGGCGGGGCAGGGCGTGAGGCCACGCCTGCGTGCCCCGCGCCCCTCCCCCGCCCGTCACTCACAGCCTGGCCGTGGGCGGCGGCCGGTGCCTCCCCCTCGGGGAAGAAGGAGTCGATGGCGTCAAAGATCTTCCCGTCGGGCTGGGCCTCCTCCAGCATCCGCACCACCACCTGCGGGGCATGAGGGGAAGATGGCCGCCGGGGCGGGAAGATGGCTGCTGTCATGGGGAGCCCTGGCAAGATGGCTGCCGGCCCCGGGGCATGATGGGAAGGGATGCAGCAGGAGGGCGGCGGCCATATTGGTGGGCCGAGGGGGCGGGACGGCGGCCACGGCGGGCGCCCCGGTGCCTGCTGGGAAGGGGGTGGGCGGGGCTACTCACGGCGGCCTGCAGGCCGAGGCGCAGGCGGGCGCCATGTCGGAAGCGGACGGCGCCGGGGGCCGCCCGCCCCACGGCCTCCAGCAGCCCCAGCACCCGCGGGAACTGGCCCAGGCTCCGCCCACGCACCACGTGCCACGCCCCCGCCAGCGCCAGCCGCAGGGCTGTGCTGGGGCTGGGGGGCGTGGTCAGTGGGAGGCTCCACCCCCATGAGAGAAACCTCACCCTGTGCCCACAGCCACACCCACAGCTCCACAGCCCCGCCCACAGCGCCACAGCCCCGCCCACAGCGCCACAGCCCCGCCCACAGCGCCACACCCCTGCCCCGCCCACAGCGCCACACCCACAGCTCCACAGCCCCGCCCACAGCTCCATAGCCCCGCCCACAACACCACACCCCTGCCCCGCCCATAGCCACACCCACAGCTCCACAGCCCCGCCCACAGCGCCACAGCCCCGCCCACAGCACCACACCCCTGCCCCGCCCATAGCCACACCCACAGCTCCACAGCCCCGCCCACAGCTCCATAGCCCCGCCCACAGCTCCACACCCCCGCCCCTGCCCATAGCCACACCCACAGCTCTGAAGCCCCGCCCCCAAGCCCACAGCCACACCCACAGCTCCACAGCCCCGCCCACAGCTCCATAGCCACACCCACAGCTCCAGAGCCCCACCCCCAGGCCCATAGCCACACCCACAGCTCCAGAGCCCCGCCCACAGCGCCACAGCCCCGCCCCCGCCCATAGCCACACCCACAGCTCCGAAGCCCCGCCCCCAGGCCCACAGCCACACCCACAGCTCCATAGCCACACCCACAGCTCCACAGACCCACCCCAGACCCATAGCCACACCCACAGCTCCAGAGCCCCGCCCACAGCCCCGCCCCCGCCCATAGCCACACCCACAGCTCCGAAGCCCCGCCCCCAGGCCCACAGCCACACCCACAGCTCCACAGCCCCGCCCACAGCGCCACAGCCCCGCCCTCGGCCCCATACCCACAACCACAGCGCCACAGCCCCGCCTCAGGCCCCGCCCCTGCTCGATTGCCCCGCCCACGCCAAGCCCCGCCCAGCTCCCGCCACGCCCCCTCTCAGCCTCGCCCCAGCCCCGAAGCGCCGCACCCCGAGGTCCCGCCCCCCCCCGCGCCGCTCACCTGACGTCACGCCCGCCCATGCTGCGCGCGGCGAGAGGCGGCTCCGTCACTTCCGGGCGGGGACAGCGCGCGGCGGCACCGGCGGCGCCGGGAGCCCGGGGCGTCCCCGCGTGCCCGCCGCGCCGGAAGTGACGTCAGCACGCCGGCGACCGCGCGCTGCGACCGCCCGCTTAAGGCGCGGTCCCGATTCCCCCCCCCCCATTGGTCGCCGCCGCGACCAATCGCCGCGCGCTCTCCCCGCCCCTTTGTGACGTCAGTTTCCCCGCGCCACCGCCTCCTCGCGCGGCACCGCCCGCCCCCTCAGTGACGTCACGGAGCCGTCCTTCCATCACAGCGGTTTATTGATGACGTGGCGACAGGGGGTCGGGGAACTGAGGTGGGTGACATCATGGGCGGAGGCTCGATGACGTCATTGGGGCGGTTGGAGGCAAAACAGGCGAAACTGGGAGTGGATGGGGCCAAACTGGGGGCGGTGGGAGGGGCGGGGCGGGGCGGGGCTCTCCCAGTGCTCCCAGTGACCCCCCCCCCCCAGAGCTGCCCCAGTGACCCCCCTGAGCTGCTCCCAGTGACCCCCCCAGAGCTGCTCCCAGTGACCCCCCTGAGCTGCTCCCAGTGACCCCCCCAGAGCTGCTCCCAGTGACCCCCCTGAGCTGCCCCAGTGACCCCCCCGACCTGCTCCCAGTGACCCCCCAGAGCTGCTCCCAGTGACCCCCCCAGAGCTGCTCCCAGTGACCCCCCCAGAGCTGCCCCAGTGACCCCCCTGAGCTGCTCCCAGTGACCCCCCCAGAGCTGCTCCCAGTGACCCCCCCAGAGCTGCCCCAGTGACCCCCCCAGAGCTGCTCCCAGTGACCCCCCCGACCTGCTCCCAGTGACCCCCCCGACCTGCTCCCAGTGACCCCCCAGAGCTGCTCCCAGTGACCCCCCTGAGCTGCCCCAGTGACCCCCCCCGACCTGCTCCCAGTGACCCCCCAGAGCTGCTCCCAGTGACCCCCCTGAGCTGCCCCAGTGACCCCCCCGACCTGCTCCCAGTGACCCCCCAGAGCTGCTCCCAGTGACCCCCCCCGAGCTGCTCCCAGTGACCCCCCAGAGCTGCTCCCAGTGACCCCCCCCGACCTGCTCCCAGTGACCCCCCAGAGCTGCTCCCAGTGACCCCCCCCGAGCTGCTCCCAGTGACCCCCCCCCGAGCTGCTCCCAGTGACCCCCCCGAGCTGCCCCAGTGACCCCCCCGACCTGCTCCCAGTGACCCCCCGCCCAGAGCTGCTCCCAGTGACCCCCCCCCGAGCTGCTCCCAGTGACCCCCCCGAGCTGCCCCAGTGACCCCCCCGAGCTGCTCCCAGTGACCCCCCGCCCAGAGCTGCTCCCAGTGACACCCCCCCCGAGCTGCCCCAGTGACCCCCCCCCAGAGCTGCTCCCAGTGACCCCCCCCGACCTGCTCCCAGTGACCCCCCAGAGCTGCTCCCAGTGACCCCCCCCAGAGCTGCCCCAGTGACCCCCCCGAGCTGCCCCAGTGACCCCCCCCGAGCTACTCCCAGTGACCCCCCGCCCAGAGCTGCTCCCAGTGACCCCCCCGAGCTGCTCCCAGTGACCCCCCGCCCAGAGCTGCTCCCAGTGACCCCCCCCCAGAGCTGCCCCAGTGACCCCCCCGAGCTGCCCCAGTGACCCCCCCCGAGCTACTCCCAGTGACCCCCCCCCGACCTGCTCCCAGTGACCCCCCCGAGCTGCTCCCAGTGACCCCCCCGACCTGCTCCCCCGCCCAGAGCTGCCCCAGTGACCCCCCCGAGCTGCTCCCAGTGACCCCCCGCCCAGAGCTGCTCCCAGTGACCCCCCCGACCTGCTCCCAGTGACCCCCCAGAGCTGCTCCCAGTGACCCCCCCCAGAGCTGCCCCAGTGACCCCCCCCAGAGCTGCTCCCAGTGACCCCCCCCGAGCTGCTCCCAGTGACCCCCCCCCCAGAGCTGCTCCCAGTGACCCCCCCCCAGAGCTGCTCCCAGTGACCCCCCCCGACCTGCTCCCAGTGACCCCCCCGAGCTGCTCCCAGTGACCCCCCCCAGAGCTGCCCCAGTGACCCCCCCAGAGCTGCCCCAGTGACCCCCCCCCGAGCTGCCCCAGTGACCCCCCCCGAGCTGCTCCCAGTGACCCCCCCGAGCTGCTCCCAGTGACCCCCCGCCCAGAGCTGCTCCCAGTGACCCCCCCCCAGAGCTGCCCCAGTGACCCCCCCGAGCTGCCCCAGTGACCCCCCCCGAGCTACTCCCAGTGACCCCCCCCCGACCTGCTCCCAGTGACCCCCCCCGAGCTGCTCCCAGTGACCCCCCCGACCTGCTCCCAGTGACCCCCCGCCCAGAGCTGCTCCCAGTGACACCCCCGAGCTGCTCCCAGTGACCCCCCAGAGCTGCTCCCAGTGACACCCCCGACCTGCTCCCAGTGACCCCCCAGAGCTGCTCCCAATGACCCCCCCAGAGCTGCTCCCAGTGACCCCCCCGAGCTGCTCCCAGTGATCCCCCCGCCCTCCCAGCGCCCCCCGTCACCCTCCCAGCGCCCCCAGTACCCCCCCCGCCCTCCCAGCGCCCCCCGTCACCCTCCCAGCGCCCCCAGTACCCCCCCCCGCCCTCCCAGCGCCCCCCGTCACCCTCCCAGCGCCCCCCGTCACCCTCCCAGCGCCCCCAGTACCCCCCCCCCCGCCCTCCCAGCGCCCCCCGTCACCCTCCCAGCGCCCCCAGTACCCCCCCCGCCCTCCCAGCGCCCCCCGTCACCCTCCCAGCGCCCCCAGTACCCCCCCCCCGCCCTCCCAGCGCCCCCCGTCACCCCCCGGTGCTGCCGGCCGGCGGGGGGGCGCGGCGGCGGGCGCGGCGCGGGCGCCGGGGGGGGCTCCCGGTGCTGCCGGCGGCCCCGGCTGGGGCGGGGGCGACGTCGAACTGGAGGGTCCCGTGCAGCGGCCCCAGGCGGGGGCTCTCGAGGGCGGCCACCAGGCGCCGGCGGCCGGGGCGCAGCGGGAGCACGGCCTGGCGCAGCCGCACCGTCTGCCCCGGCCCCACCGACCTGCGGGGGCGCGGGGTCACCCCGGCCGCGGGGCCCCCCCGGGGACCTGGGGCCCCCCCCGACACCGGGGTTCCCGTCCCGCCCCCCCCCCCCCCCCCCATCCCTGGTCGGGCCCCAAACGCCTCCCCCCATCCTGGGGCACCCCCCCCCCGCCCCCCCATGCCCGGGCATCCCCCCCAAATATCCCTGCAGCGCCCCGCCCCCCCCATGCCCGGGACCACCCAAAACGACCCCCCAGTCCATCCCCAGGTGTCCCCCAACGCCCACCGGCACCCCCCAGAGGCACCCCGGTGCCCCCCACTGCCCTCTGGCACCCATCAATGGCCCCCCAGTGCCACCCAAAGGCCCCCTGGCACCCCCCACCGCCCCCAAAGGCCCCCCAGCGCCTCCCTGGCACGCCTAAAGGCCCCTCACTGCCCCCCAGCACCCCCCGGCACCCCCAAAGGCTCCCTGGTGCCCCCCACTGCCCCCTGGCACCCATCAATGGCCCCCCAGTGCCACCCAAAGGCCCACTGGTGCCCCCCAAAGCCCCCCCAGCGCCCCCTACCGCCCCACCACCACTCCCCAGTGCCCCCCAGCACCCTCCTGGTGCCCCCAAAGGCCCCCTGGTATCCCTCAAAGGTCCCCCAGCACCCCCCACCGCCCCCCCAGTGCCACCCCGGCGCCCCCAAAGGCCCCCCACCGCCCCCCCAGCGCCCCCCCGGCACCCCCCCGGCGCCCTCTAATGCTCCCTGGTGCCCCCCACCGCCCCCTGGCACCCATCAATGGCCTCCCAGTGCCCCCCAAAGGCCCTCCAGCGCCCCCCAAAGGCCCCCCGGTGCCCCTCAAAGGCCCCTGGCGTCCCCCACTGCCCCCCCACCGCCCCCCAGAGCCCCCCAGCACCCCTAAAGGCCCCCTGGTGCCCCCCAAAGGCCCCCTGGCACCCCCCAGCGCCCCCGCGGTGCCCGCCCCAGCCCCCCGCGCCCCCCGCGCCCTCACCCCAGCCGCAGGGCCTTGGGGCAGGAGATGCCCGCGCCCTCCATGCGCAGGGTGGCCCCGCTCAGCGTGTCGGGAAGCGGGTTCTGGAAAACCACCTGCACCGGGGTCTCCTCCCCCACCACGGCCGGCGCCAGCAGCTGCCGACAGAGCGGGGCCGCGCGTTGGGGGGGGGTGGGGGGGTCCCGCCGCGGGGGTCGCGGCCCCCCCCCCCTCGCCCCCCGCCCCCGGCCGTACCGTGAGGGTGAGCTCGGGCGCGTGCAGCCGGACCCGCAGCTCCTTGGCCACCACTTGCCCCGTCTCCTCCACGGCCCCGGCCACCGTCAGCTTCAGGGCGTCCTGGTCGCCCACGTGCGGCCCGTACTCGGCGTAGGCCACCGTCATCGTCACCGTCTCCTCTGGGGGGGGACGGACAGGGGACGTCGGGGACCCCCGCCGGACCCCCGCGGCCGGGAGGGAGCCACCCGTGCTCCCGGGGCAGCGCTTCCCTCGGGCGCCGGGGGGACCCGGGGGGACCCGAGGGTCACTGGGGGTCTCAGGGGGTCACTGGGGGTCTCAGGGGGTCTTGGGGGGGTCACTGAGGGGTCTTGGGGGTCTCTGGAGGGTCACTGGGGGTCACTGGGGGTCTTGGGGGGTCTCTGGAGGGTCACTGGGAGTCTCGGGGTCACTGGGGGGTCACTGGGGGGTCACTGGGGGGTCACTGGGGGTCTTGGGGGGGTCTCTGGAGGGTCACTGGGGGTCACTGGGGGGTCACTGGGGGGTCACAGCGGGTCACGGGGGGTCTCGGGGGGTCACTGGGGCGTCACTGGGGCGTCACTGGGGGTCTCGGGGTCACTGGGGTCCTCAGGGGGTCTTGGGGGGTCTCTGGAGAGTCACTGGAGGGTCTCCGGGGGTCACTGGGGGTCTCAGGAGGGGTCACTGGGGGGTCTCGGGGGGATCACGGGGGGGTCACTGGGGGGTCTGGGGGTGTCTCAAGGGGTCACTGGGGGGTCTCTGAGGGGGTCACTGGGGGGTCTCGGGGGGTCACTGGGGGGTCACGGGGTCACTGGGGATCTCAGGGGGTCACGGGGGGTCACTGGGGGGGGTCTTGGGGGGTCTCTGGGGGGTCACTGGGTCACTGGGGGTCTTGGGGGGTCACTGGGGATCTCAGGGGGTCACGGGGGGTCACTTGTGGGTCTCCGGGGGTCTCCGGGGTGTCGGGCCTCACCCTGCCCCGGCGGCACGGCGCGCCGGTGCTGCTCCTGCCGGAACGGCGCCCCGGCGATGCCGGTGTAGCGCACGGCGCAGAGGGAGAGGCGGAGGCGGAGCGTGCGAGGCTCCACCCCGTCGTTCCGGGCCACCGCCCGCAGCTCCAGCTCCGCCCCCGCCACCGCCGGCCCCGCCCCCACCGTCACCGTCACCTCCCCCAAGGAGGGGGTCCCCTGGGTGCGGGGGCGGGAGCCGTGGGAGGTGGCGGTGGAGACGGCGCGGCGCTCCTCCTCCGAGCCTGCGGGCGGCAGCGGTCGGGGGTCAGGGGGCGCCGGGGGGGGGGGGTCAAGGGGCGGGGCTGACGTTGCGCCACGGGGTCACGCGTTGGGAGGGCACGGGGTCAGCGGTCAATGGGTCAAGGGGTCCTTGGGTTGGGGGTCAAAGGGGAGGGGTGAAGGGGCTGGAGGTCATGGGGTCAGGGTCAAAGGGTTGGGGGTCAAAGGGAAGGGGTCAAGGGGTGAGGGGTTAAAGGGTTGGGGTCAAGGGGTCAGGGGTCAAAGGGGAGGGGTCAAGGGGCTGGAGGTCAAAGGGTCGGGGTCAAATGGGTTGGGGGTCAAAGGGAAGGGGTCAAGGGGTGAGGGGTTAAAGGGTTGGGGGTCAAAGGGAAGGGGTCAAGGGGTCAGGGTTAAAGGGTTGGGGGTCAAAGGGAAGGGGTCAAGGGATCAGGGTTAAAGGGTTAGGGTTAAGGGATCAGGGGTCTAAGGGGAGGGGTGAAGGGCTTCGGGGTCAAAGGGGAGGGGTCAAGGGGTCAAAGGGAAGGGGTCAAATGGGTCGGGGGTCAAAGGGAAGGGGTCAAATGGGTTGGGGGTCAAAGGGAAGGGGTCTCAGGTCAACAGGTCGAGGGAAACGGGGTCTTGAGGTTGGGGGGATGGTTGTAGGTGCCGGGGTCAAAGGGTACAGGTTGCGGGGCGGGGCAAGGGGCGGGGCCCCGGGTCAAGGTCAAGGGTCGCGGACCAACAGGTGGAGGGTCCCCGCGTGGGGCCGAGGAACGGCGGGGTTGAGGGTCGTTGGGTCACGGGGGTGGGGGAGGCTACGAAGGCTACGGGGTCGAGGGGTGCCAGGGGGCGGGGCCTCACCCTCGGGGTGCTTGTACTGGTGGGTGACGTCCAGCCGGGCGCCGGACCCCGCCCCCAGGGTGCTGATGCGGCGCCCGATGGCGCCCTCCTCCACGTGCACCACGGCGAAGGCGCCGTTGGGCTGCCGCTGCCAGTAGACCTTGTCGCTGTTCACCTGAGGGCCCGCCCCCTCGTTACAGCGGGCCACGCCCACCGCCCCGCCCGGAGGCCCCGCCCGGAGGCCCCGCCCCCTACCTCCGCGAAGACGAAGGGGGTGTCGTACTTGAGGAAGACCTCGCCGTTCTTCACCGCCGTCACCGAGCACGGCCCGCAGCAGAACAGCCCTGGCCACCGGCACGGGCCGGTGAGGACCAGGGCGGGCCAGCACGAGCCCCCCGCGCCCCCGCGGCGGCGCTTCCCCCTCCCGCAGCCCACCGGCCCCCGGCGGCCCCCAGGCCTCCTCCCGGTGCCTCCCAGCACGGACCAGCAGGAGCCCGTTACCGCTGCTGGTCTCCTGGGGGGTGGCGTCGACCACCTGCCACCCGTCGTAGCCGTCGGGGAGGTCGGGGCGCTTCATCCAGCAGTCGTTCCACACGTGGAAGTTCCTGCGCGGCCCCGGATAAACCAGTACGGACCAGTACGGACCAGTACGGACCAGCGCGGGCTGCCACGAACCAGTCCGTTCCAGGATAAACCACCGTGCACCAGAAGGGCCGAGGACGAGCCTCCCGGCCCCTACATCAGCCGGTCGTGCCCCCGCGGCCCCCAGACCCCCTCCCGGCACCCCCTTCCCAGCCCAAACCAGCCTAAACCAGCCTAAACCAGCCAAAACCCGCCAAAAACCAGCCAAAAACCGCCAAAAACCAGCCAAAAACCAGCCTAAACCAGCCAAAAACCAGCCAAAAACCAAAAACCGCCAAAAACCAGCCAAAACCAGCCAAAACCAGCCCAAACCATCCCAAACCAGCCCAAACCAGCCAAAAACCAGCCCAAACCCAGCCCAAACCAGCCAAAAACCAGCCCAAACCAGCCAAAAACCAGCCTAAACCAGCCCAAACCAGCCCAAACCAGCCAAAAACCAGCCCAAACCAGCCCAAAACCAGCTAAAACCAGCCAAAACCAGCAAAAACCAGCCAAAAACCAGCCTAAACCACCCAAAACCACCCAAAACCAGCCCAAACCAGCCCAAACCCAGCCCAAACCAGCCCAAACCAGCCAAAAACCAGCCCAAACCCAGCCCAAACCCAGCCCAAACCAGCCAAAAACCAGCCCAAACCCAGCCCAAACCCAGCCCAAACCAGCCAAAAACCAGCCCAAACCCAGCCCAAACCCAGCCCAAACCCAGCCCAAACCAGCCCAAACCCAGCCCAAACCCAGCCCAAACCAGCCCAAACCCAGCTAAAACCAGCCCAAACCAGCCCAAACCAGCCCAAACCCAGCCCAAACCAGCCCAAACCAGCCCAAACCAGCCCAAACCAGTACCAGACGGAGTCGGTGTTGAGGCGCTCCAGGGGCCGCATGTTCTCGTCGAAGTAGATGTCGGTGGTGAGCGAGACGTCGGTGTCGTGGGCCGAGTTGTAGTTGGTGACGGTGCGGGTGGGGAAGCCCAGGCACCGCAGCACTGCGGCACCAGTACGGACCGGTACGGACCAGTACGGACCAGTGCGGAGCAGTCCGGCCCAGTACGGCCCAGTATGGACCGGTACGGACCAGTATGGACAAGTACAGAGCAGTACGGTTCAGTATGGACCAGTACGGACCAGTGCGGAGCAGTCCAGCCCAGTACGGCCCAGTATGGACCAGTACGGACCGGTATGGACCAGTACGGACCAGTATGGAGCAGTACGGACCAGTACGGCCCAGTACGGTTCAGTATGGACCAGTACGGAGCAGTACGACCCAGTACGGTTCAGTATGGACCAGTACGGAGCAGTACGGCCCAGTACGGACCAGTATGGACCAGTACGGAGCAGCACGGACCAGTATGGAGCAGTACAGACCAGTATGGACCAGTACAGACCAGCACGGACCAGTATGGACCAGTACGGAGCAGCACGGACCAGTATGGAGCAGTACAGACCAGTATGGACCAGTACAGACCAGTACGGCCCAGTATGGACCAGTACAGACCAGTACGGACCAGCACGGACCAGTATGGACCAGTACGGCCCAGTATGGACCAGTACAGACCGGTACGGTCCAGCACGGACCAGTACGGCCCAGTATGGACCAGTACAGACCGGTACGGACCAGCACGGACCAGTACGGACCAATACGGCCCAGTACCAAAGCGTGTGTCTCAGGGGTTCACTTGTCCCCCCTGCAAGAGGCTCCCATCTGCCTTCCAGTGACCCCCAGGGCACCCCGGACCCCCTCCCAGTACGAACCAGCCTATAATCGGGTCAGACCAGTATAAACCAGTACGAAGCATGCGTATTAAGCTCCACTTATCCCAGCTCTGGAGGCTGCAGTCTGCCTCCGCGTGGCTCCCAGGGGCCCCCCGCGCCCCCTCCCCCCGCGCCCCTGGGTCACACCGGTGGCAGCCGGCCGGGGGGCGGGGGGGGGACGCACCGGTGGTCATGACGCCGGCGAAGACCCAGCACTGGCCGTAGCGCACGGGGGCGCCGGCGCTGTGGTACGAGCGGAGGATGTCGACGGAGCCGGCCCAGGACGAGGGGTTGGTGCCCTGGGCGTAGTCGCCCGTCCAGTTGCCCACCAGCACCCCGTTGTCGTCCAGCGAGTTCACCTGGGGCACCCCGAAACCTCAGCGGGGGGTGGGGCACCCCCTCGCGCCCCCCGCACAGGGGGAACCCGGGAGCCCCCCGTCGAGGTGCCTCCAAAAGCCATTGGAACCCCCCCGAAACGCCAGTAGGGCACCCCCAAAATCTGAGCGCACCCCCAAAAATCAACAGAACCCAACAGACGCCCTGAAGTGGTGGGATGCCCCCCCCCCCCCAGTCCCACTGAGAACCCCCCAAAATATCATCAGAACCCAGCAAAAGGCCAAAGAGCCCCCCCAAAACCGCATGGAAATGCCCCCAAACCCCAACAACCCCCCCAAAGTCATCAGCACCCCCAAATCCCAACAACCCCCCCAAAGTCCTCAGAACCCCCCAAACCCCAACAACCCCCCCAAAGTCATCAGAACCCCCCAAACCCCAACAACCCCCCAAAGTCATCAGAACCCCCCAAACCCCAACAACCCCCCCAAAGTCATCAGAACCCCCCAAACCCCAACAACCCCCCCAAAGTCACCAGAACCCCCCAAATCCCAACAACCCCCAAAGTCACCAGAACCCCCCAAAATCCCATCAACCCCCCCCAAAGTCCTCAGAACCCCCCAAATTCCCATCAACCCCCCCCAAAGTCCTCAGAACCCCCCAAAATCCCATCAACCCCCCCCAAAGTCACCAGAACCCCCCAAAATCCCATCAATCCCCCTCAAAGTCACCAGAACCCCCCAAAACCCAACAACCCCCAAAGTCACCAGAACCCCCCAAAACCCAACAAACACCCCCCCAAAGTCACCAGAAGCCCCCCAAACCCCCACATCCCACCCCAAAACTCCATGTGGTCCCCCCCAAACACCACATTGCCCCCCCAGACTCCCTTTGAGCACCCCAAAACCTGCATAAGTGACACGCCCCCCCCCCCAATCCCCTAAGTCGCCTCAAACCCTCGCGATTCACCCCAAAACCCACCATGGCGGAGACGACGCGGGAGACCATGACGGGGTCCCCCCGGGCGCTGTGGGGCATCCCCCGGCGGTCCAGGATGTACAAGCACGCTTCAAGCACCCCTGCGTCGAACTGGGGGACCCCCCCCAAATCAGGGGTGCCCCCAGAGCCTCCCGAGTCACCCCCAAAATCGACCCCTCCCAGATGCAAAATGTGGTTTCAGGGACCCCCCCCCAATATTACGGGGACGTGGGAGGGTTTTGAGACGCGACTTGGGGGTTTCGGGGACCCTCGTGATTATTTTGGGGAGCCCCTGCGCTTCTTTTGGGGGCTCCCCCCCAATGTTTAGGGTCCTCCGCCTGAGGATATCCCCAAATTTTGGGGCCGCCCTGCCGTTTTTGGGGGTCTCCGCTGCATTTTAGCGCCCCGTTTTCCGGGGTCTCCCCGCTCCGTGAGGCCTTGGGGGGGGTGTGGGGTGGGGGGTGCCCCCGCCCGGTTTCGGGGTACCTGCCCGTAGTTCCAGGCGCGCTCGGCGATCTGGTCCTCGGTGCCGTAGAAGATGCGCCCCGTCTCGTTCAGGACGTACTCGTTCAGGTCGCTCGTTTTCTCCATGTAGACGTGGTCGTCTGCGGGCGGGGACCCCGGCGTCACCGGCCCCGCCCCGCCCCGCCCCGCCGGGGAGCCCCGAAACCGCCACGGCTGCCCGCGGGGAGTCCGGAAACCGCCGCGTCCGCAGCGCGCCCGTTGCCCAAAGCCGGGGGCTTTTTGCCCCGAAGCTGGGGTTTTTTGCCCCGAAGCCGGGGGTTTTTGCCCCGAAGCTGGGGGTTTTTTGCCCCGAAGCCAGGGGTTTTTTGCCCCAAAGCCGGGGTTTTTTGCCCCGAAGCCGGGGGTTTTTTGCCCCGAAGCCGGGGGGTTTTTTGCCCCGAAGCCGGGGGTTTTTTGCCCCGAAGCTGGGGGTTTTTTGCCCCGAAGCTGGGGGTTTTTTGCCCCGAAGCCGGGGTTTTTTGCCCCGAAGCCGGGGGTTTTTTGCCCCGAAGCCGGGGTTTTTTGCCCCAAAGCCGGGGTTTTTTGCCCCGAAGCCGGGGTTTTTTGCCCCAAAGCCGGGGTATTTTGCCCCAAAGCTGGGGGTTTTTTGCCCCAAAGCTGGGGGTTTTTTGCCCCAAAGCCGGGGTTTTTTGCCCCAAAGCTGGGGTTTTTTGCCCCGAAGCTGGGGGTTTTTTGCCCCAAAGCCAGGGTTTTTTTGCCCCGAAGCCGGGGTTTTTTGCCCCGAAGCCGGGGGTTTTTTGCCCCAAAGCCGGGGGTTTTTTGCCCCAAAGCCGGGGGTTTTTTGCCCCGAAGCCGGGGGGTTTTTTGCCCTGAAGCCGGGGGTTTTTTGCCCCGAAGCCGGGGGTTTTTGCCCCGAAGCTGGGGTTTTTTGCCCCGAAGCCGGGGGTTTTTTGCCCCGAAGCTGGGGGGTTTTGCCCGAAGCTGGGGTTTTTTGCCCCGAAGCCGGGGGTTTTTTGCCCCGAAGCCAGGGTTTTTTTGCCCCGAAGCCGGGGTTTTTTGCCCCGAAGCCGGGGGTTTTTTGCCCCGAAGCTGGGGTTTTTTGCCCCAAAGCCGGGGGTTTTTTGCCCCAAAGCCGGGGATTTTTGCCCCAAAGCTGGGGTTTTTTGCCCCAAAGCCGGGGGTTTTTTGCCCCAAAGCCGGGGATTTTTGCCCCAAAGCCGGGGTTTTTTGCCCCAAAGCCGGGGTTTTTTGCCCCAAAGCTGGGGGTTTTTTGCCCCAAAGCCGGGGGTTTTTGCCCCGAAGCCGGGGGTTTTTGCCCCGAAGCCGGGGATTTTTGCCCCAAAGCCGGGGGTTTTTGCCCCAAAGCCGGGGGTTTTTGCCCCAAAGCCGGGGTTTTTGCCCCGAAGCGGGGCCGCCTCACCCGGGCACCAGGGGTTGAAGAGGAGGAAGAAGTCGTTGGCGTCGTCGAAGGGGGCCGCGTACTCCCCCGCCCCCGTGCGCGTCTTGACGCTGAGGCGGTAGCGGCCGATGGGCGCGTTGGGCGGGGCCGTGAGGCAGAGGTTGAGGGCGGGGCCTCCGGGACGCTCCGCCCCTTCTTCTAGCTCCTCTTCCTCGGCCGTCCAACCGGTGGCCGAGCTCTCGCCCAATGGGATGAGGACGTGGGTGCCCTTTGCCACCTGCGGGTTGGGGCCTGCGGGGTGACATCACCGCCCCGGGCGTGAGGTCATCGCCTGGGCAGGTGAGGTCATCGCGCCCCCCCCCCCACCCGGGGAGGGGCGAGGCCGAGGGCTCCGTGGGTCAGGGCGTGGCAGGCCGGGTGATGCCACCGCCGCCGCCGCCGCCGAGCCCTGGGTGACGCCATCGCGCCCCTATTGCGCCACGCGTCGCCCAGCCCCACCCCCAGCTGCCCGCACCGCGCGGCCCCGCCCAGGCGGCCCCGCCCAACCGGCCCCCCACCGAGGGTGAGCTCCACGCAGAGGCCGTCGTCCGCGGGGTCGAAGGGCCGGGGCAGGAGGACGCGCAGGCGGAAGGGCTGCCCCCGGCGCACCACGAGGCGGGGGCAGGCGAATTCAGAGGTGTGGTGAGCCACGCGATCGGCCGCCGAGCCCACCACGAGCCCCCGGGGCGCCAGCTGGCCTGGGGGGGCGCGGGGGACACAGGCGGTCAAAGCCCCGCCCCGGAACCCCCCAAACGGCCCCGAAAACCCCGTGTGAATCCCGTCCCCGGAAACCCCAACCCCACCCTTTTTCTCCCAAATGGGGAGCCCCGAAACCACTCTTTCCCCACCCCGGGGAGCCCTGAAACCGCGCTTTCACCCACAGGGGAGCCCCGAAACCACCCTTTTTCTCCAAAATGGGGTGCCCTGAAACCGCCCTTCCCCCACCCCAGGGAGGCCTTGAAACCGTCCTTTCCCCCTGGGGAGCCCCGAAACCGCCCTTTCCCTGCCCGGGGAGCCCCGAAACTGCCCTTTCCCCACCCGGGGAGCCCCAAAACTGCCCTTTCCCCCCCTGGGGAGCCCCAAAACCACCCTTTCCCCACCCGGGGAGCCCTGAAACCACCCTTTCCCCCCCAGGGAGCCCCCAAACCACCCTTTCCCACCCGGGGAGCCCCCAAACCGCCCTTTCCCCACGCCAGGGAGCCCCAAAACGGCCCCCGACACGCCCCGCACCGACCTGGTCGCAGGGGCTGGGGGGGCCGGTGCCCCGGGACTTCTCCAGGCGGGGGCTCCCAGTCCTCGGTGCCGCGGCGGCAGCAGCCGCAGCAGCCACAGCAGCCGCCCAGGCGGCGCCAGAAGCCCCGGCGGGGGCGGGGGGCAGGGGCGGGGGGTGCCCCCCGCGGGCGGAAGCTGGCGGCCGCCCAGCGGCCCGGGTCCAGGCGGGGGTCGGCGTCCGGCATCGCCTGCGGGGCACCGCAGAGACCAGTCTGGACCAGTACAGACCACCAGGAGACGGTCAGAGGTGCTACGGGCCACCAGGGACCAGTCGATCTTCTGGAATGGCCCGTTAGTGCCTCCAGGCTCCTCCCAGTATGACCAGTAAGACCAGTATGGGCCAGTACAGCTCGTTAAAGACTGGCAGGGACCCATAAAGACCAGCATGGGCCAGCAGAAGAGATCGGAAACCAACAGGAACCACCACGAACCCTAAGACCTTCCAGAATGGCCCATTAATGCCTCCAGACCCTTCCCAGTACGACCAGTAAGACCACTATGGACCTGCACAGCTCATTAAAGACCAGCATGGACCAGCAGAAGACAGCAGAAACCAGTAGAAACCACCACGAACTACTAAGACCTTCTGGATTGGTCCATTAAAGCCTGCAAACTTTGCCCATTGTGACCAGTATGGCCCAGTACAGTGCATTCGGGACCAGCACGGACCCGTGGAGCAGAGCAGAAACCAGTAGGAACCACCACGAGCTGATAAGGCCTTCTGGAACGGCCCGGCCCATTAATGCATCCAGGCCCTTCCCAGTATGACCAGTAAGAACAACATGGACCAGTAGAATTCATTAAAGCCTGGCATGGACCAGTGGAAGACAGAAGACACCAGTAGGAACCACCACGAACCTTTAAGACCTTCCGGAATGACCCGTTAAAGCCTCCAGACCTTTTCTGGTGCAACCAGGAAGACCAGTATGGACCAGTATAGCTTACTGACGACCAGTATGGACCAGTAAAGACCCGCACAGAGCAGCGTAAGAGCGCAGAAACCAGTACGGACCACCACAGGCCAGTAGGATCTTCCAGAATGGGCCGTTAAAGCCTTCAGGCCCTTCCCAGTACGGCCAGTAAGACTGGGATGGGCCAGTAGAAGGGCGTACAAACGGATACAGACCAGTACAAGCCATTAGAAACCAGTAGGAACCAGAGTTCACCGCCACACACCAGTATGAGCCTCTGGAACAACCGACTGAAGCCACCCAGCCCTTCCCAGTAGAGCCCAGCAGCATCCCCGTCCCCCCGGCACAGGCCGGTCCCCCCCGCCGGGCTCCCAGCACGGCCCAGCGCCTTCCCAGTCCTTCCCAGTCCTTCCCAGCGCTCCACCCGAGCCTGGCGCCGGAGGGACCCAGCGTCCGGGCCTGCCCGAGCAACCTCCCCCCACCGCCTCCTCCCCCGCCGCGCGGGACCGGCCGTCCGGGAGCGCTCCCCGCCCGACCAGTTCCCCCAGTCTGCCCAGTTCCCCCCTTCCAGCGCTCGCGCCGCTCCCAGCAGCCCCCCGAAGTGCTCCCAGGAGCCCCCCCGTGCTCCCAGTGAGCCCAGTTACCCCCTCCCAGTGCTCTCGGTAGCCGCAGTGCTCCCAGTTGGCCCCTCCCAGCGCTTCCAGTAACACCAGTTACACCCTCCCAGCGCTCCCAGTAACCTCAGTGCTTCCAGTTACCCCCCTAGTTTGTCCAGCAGCCCCAGTAACCCCCTCCCGTGCACCCAGTCCGCCCAGTGCCTGTTTGTCCCCCACCCAGCCACCTCAGTGCTCCCAGTAACCTCCTCCCAGTGCTCCCAGTAACCCGCTCAGAGTCTTCCCAGAAACCCCTTCCCAGTACTCCCAGCAGCCCCCTCTGTATCCTCCTGGTAAATCTGCTAACCCCTACCAATGCTCCCAGTTTGCCCAGTACCCCCCTCCCAGTCCTCCCAGTAAACCCCTCCCTTGCACCCAGTTTGCCCAGTACCCTTCTCCCAGTCCTCCCAGTACACCCCAGTCCTACCAGCAACCCCCTCTGGGTCCTCCCAGACCTTTCAGTAGCTCTGTGAACCCCTCCCAGTGTTCCCAGCTTGCCCAGTAACCCCCTCCCAGTATTCCCAGCATCTCCCCAGTCCTCCCAGTAACCCACTCTGGGTCCTCCCAACCCTGCTAACACATCCCCACGCTCCTAGCTTGCCCAGTAATCCCTGCCCAGTGCTCCCAGTAAACCCAGTTAACCCCCTACGCCAGCCTCCCACGCCTCCCAGTTTGCCCAGTTACCCCTTCCAGCCATCCCAGCGCCCCGATCCCCTCTCCCAGTCACCCCAGCATCCCCAGTACCTCCCAGTGGCCCCCAGCACTTCCAGTACCCCGCACTCACTGGCACTAGTAGATCAAGGGAAAGGGGTGTGACCTTGGGAGGAAGGGGCGGGGCTCACGCAGGACACGCCCCCATATTGCCCCACACCTGGGGAGGGGAGGGGTGTCCAGGAGGGGGGGGAGGGGGGCACTGGGCGCTCCCTTGGCCCCTCCTAGGATCACTATGTGGCATGGGGGGCTGCCATGGGGTGGGGCCATGGCTCACTATGTGGCAAGGGGGGCTGCCATGGGGTGGGTTAATGGCTCACTATGTGGCAGGGGGAGCTGCCATGGAGCAAGGCGATAGCTCACTATCTGGCAAGCGGGGCTGCCATGGAGCAGGGCACTGGCTCACTATGTGGCGGGGGGGCTGCCATGGGGTGGGGCAATAGCTCACTATGTGGCATGGGGGGCTGCCATGGGGTGCGGCCGTGGCTCACTATGTGGCAAGGGGGGCTGCCATGGAGCAAGGCGATCGCTCACTATCTGGCAAGCGGGGCTGCCATGGAGCAGGGCACTGGCTCACTATGTGGCGGGGGGGGCTGCCATGGGGTGGGGCAATAGCTCACTATGTGGCAGGGGGGGCTGCCATGGGGTGGGGTAATGCCTCACTATGTGGCAAGGGGGGACTGCCATGGAGCGGGGCCATGGCTCACTATGTGGTGGGGGGCTGCCACGGGGTGGGGCACTGGCTCACTATGTTGCAATGGGGGCTGCCATCAAGCAGGTCGATGGCTCACTATGCAGCAGGGGGCTGCCATGGAGCAAGGCGATAGCTCACTATCTGGCAAGGGGGGCTGCCATTGAGCACGGCAATAGCTCACGATGTGGCAAGGGGGGCTGTCATGGGGTGGGGCACTGGCTCAGTATCTGGCATGGGGACGCTATGGGGCAGCGATCTAGGGTCACCAGCAGGTGAACTATGGGGCAGGGCTGCCAACTCACTATTTAGCAAGGGGGCCCTACGGGGCAGGGCGCACCCCGGGGCAGGGAGTACTCACTATTTGGCAGGTGCGGCTCACTATTTGGCCGGGGGGCACCTCTGGGTGCGGATCACAATTTGACAGGGAAGGCGTTCCCGGAGCGGCTCGTTATTTGGCAAGGGAAGGGGCTGCAGGGCAGGCCAGGCTCACTTTTTGGCAGGGCCGGGCTGACGCAGCCGCCCCCGGGGCGGGGGAGCGCAGCCGAACGGGTCCTGCCGCTGCCCCGCCCCCCGCCCCGCCCCCCTGCGGTTTGGGGTGCCCGGGAGGTGCCGGGGCCCCGCCCGGCGATGGCGCAAGCGGGGCGGCGGTTCGGGGCTTGGCCCCGATGAAGCAACTGGGGAGGGACTGGGAGAGCCGGACGTGCGGCTGGGAGCCTCTGCGGGTCCCGAGACACCCCCAGCCCCACCCCCAGTCATAAGCCCCGCCCTTGTGATATCACTTTATTAGAAACCCCCTTTAAGGGGCGGGGCAAAGCCATGGGGGGCAATCAACAGCAGTGGGGCGGTGTGGGCGGAGCTCCAGGCACCGGCCAATCAGACAAGGGCAACATCGACGTGGGGGAGGAGCTGAGCCAGGTGGGCGGCGGCCTCAGGCGTGGCAGCCAGGGGCGTCTCGGCCAATCGCAGATGAGCCAGCCGGGGGCAGGTGGCCAATGGGGCCAGGGCCAAGGCGTGGCTTATGGCTGGAAGGGGTGGAGTCAAGGAGGACACACCCTGCCCACTGCCTTGGCCCCACCCAATGAAACCCCTCCCACCCTCGTGTCCATGCCTCTCATGAGCTCCACCCCCTTTAGGCCCCGCCCTCCCCATGAACTCCTCCCTGTACACACCAGCCCCACCCCTCCCCAAACAAGCCCCTCCCCATTCAGCCCCACCGCATACCACCATCGGTTGTGCCCCGCCCACCCGGCCCCACCCCATTAACCCCCACTTTTCACCCCCAGCTCCACCCCAGCCCCTAAGCCCCTCCCCACCCCTCCAGCCCCGCCCCCGGCAAGCCCCGCCCCCAGATACGGTTGCCATCGAGACGCAGCTCCTCCAGGCGGGGGAGGGGCGGGAGCCCCTGCAGGGTCGTGACCTTGTTGTGGGACACGTCCAGCACCTGTGGGGGGAGGGGTGGGTGAGCCGCACCCTTGGGGACCCCCAGACCCCCCCTCCCTGAGGGCAGGGTCACCCCCCCCCCGGAACCCCGTGTCCCCCCCCAAGGGCGGGGTCATTCCGCAGGCCCTCCCTCCCGAGGGCGGGGTCCACCCCCCGCCCCTCCCCTACGGGTGGGGTCCCCTCTGCAGCCCCTCCCCCCACGGGCAGGGCCCACCTGCAGGCGCCGCAGCCCCCCCAGGGCGGGGGGGAGCCCCCCAAGGCTGTTCCCGGCCAGGTCGAGGTGTGTCACCAGCACCATGTGCTCCAGCAGCGGCAGCGACGTCAGCCCCTGGGGGCGGGGCCGGATGGGAAAGGGGCGGGGCCACAGCTCTGCGGCCACGCCCCCCGCCCCCACTCCCAACTCCTCTGCTTTAAGCCCCTCCCCCAAACCACGCCTCCTCAAGCTCCTCGTACCCCATCCTATTATGCCCCACCCACCCAAAGGCCACACCTCCTCACGCCCCAACCCCCTTTAAACCTCCCCATTGAGCCCCACCCCCGTAAGCCCCTCCCGCCCCACGATCCTCCCACTGAGCCCCATTAGCCCCGCCCCCGGCCCCGCCCCTACCTTCCTGGGGAGGCGGAGCCAGACGGCCCCGTCAGGCCCCGCCTCCCGCCGCAGCACGCCCACGGCCGCCTCCGCCCGCGAGGCCACGTCGGACACGAAGCCGCTCCGCAGCGGGTCCGCCTCCTGGGGTGGGGGGCGGGGGGGAGGTGGGGTTCACGTCGGGCCCCGCCCGCCCCGCCCGGCCCCGCCCGCCCCCCGCGCCCCGCCCACCTGGAGGCCGCGCAGGCAGCGCCGCGTCTCCTCCTCGTGCGCCAGCGGGTCCAGGGCCGAGAGCAGCAGCACCAGCGTCAGCAGGCAGCCTGCCGCACCGCGTCAGGGGCGCCCGGGGGGGGGCCCGGGGGGGGCCCAGGGGGGTGGGGGGACCCCGGGGCTCGGGGCGGGGGGGGGGGACACGGGGCGGGGAGGGGGGGCTCACCCCGGCTGCGGGGCTCCAGCTCCAGCAGCTCCCGGCACATCTCCACCTGCGCCTCCAGCACCGACGCCTCGGCCACGCCCACCTCGGGCCTGGGGGCGTGGCTTAGCTCGGGGGCGTGGTCTACCCCACAGGGGGCGGGGCTTAGCCCCCCAGGGTAGAGCCGTAAGGGGGGGGGGGGCAGAACACAGCGCCCAGGGGAGGGGCTTAACCAAGAGGGTGTGGCCACAGAGGGTGGGCGGTGCTTGGCACAATGGGAGGAGCCAAGCCGAATGGGGCGTGGCCACCAGGGAGGCCTTAAAGGGGCGGCACCTCATTGTGAGGGTAGAGCTCAAAGTGGTGAGTGGGTGGAGCTTCAGGAAAGGGGTGTGGCTTATGGAAGTGGGGCGGGGCTTACCAGAAGAGCTCCCGGGCTACGATTGGCTCCTGCCACCATGCCTCGTTCTCATCTAGGAGAGAAGGGCGTGGTTGGAGGAAGGCGGGGTTTGAAGTGGAGCGGCTCAATGGAAAAGGAGGCGTGGCTTCCTACCTGGGAGGAGTGTCACCTCACGGTGGGCGGGGTCAGGCTCCCAGGTGACCCGGAAGTGGAGGCGGGGCCGGGCAGGGGGCGGAGCCAGGTCAGGGAAGGGGAGGTCACAGAGCTGCCGCTCCCGTCAAGGAACCCCGGCGTTCGGGAGGGGGGACCCCCACAGCACCCCTCCCCCTCCCCGGGACCCCAGTGGTGCCCCTCCCCCTCCTGGGGACCCCGATGCTGCCCCTCCCGAGGACCCCGGCGTCTGGGGGGATCCTCCCCTCCCCCACACCGGGGGTCCCGGTCGTCCGGGTGGATACCCAGGTGTGGCTGGGGCGTGGCCGCCCCTCCCCCGAGCGCCACGCCCCTTCCAGGGTGGAGCCATCCATCGTCACCGTCAGACCTGACCTCGCCGCTCCGACCTGCAGGACCCCGCGTCCGGCATCAGGGGGGACCCAGAGGTCTGGGGGGGCACCCAGGGGTGCAAGGAGGGACCCAGGGGTTTGGGGGGGGTCCCAGAGGTTGGGGGGGGCACCCAGGGGTTTGAGGAGGGGCCCCAGGGGTACAAGGAGGGACCCAGGGGTTTGGGGAGTCACCCAGGGGACTGGGGAGGTGTCCCAGGGGCTTGGGGGGGCACCCAGGGGTGCCAGGAGGGACCCAGGGGCTTGGGGGGGCACCCAGGGGTGCCAGGAGGGACCCAGGGGTTTGGGGAGTCACCATGGGGCTTGGGGGGGCACCCAGGGGTGCCAGGAGGGACCCAGGGGTTTGGGGGGGCACCCAGGGGACTGGGAGTCACCCAGGGGATTGGGGGGGGACCCTGGTGTCGGGGGGTTACCCAGGGGACTGGGGGGGACCCCAGGGGTCCGGGCTCACCACGACAGGCCGGGAGAAGGTCACCGCCAGCGTCGCGTCCTCCCGGTTGACGTAGAGACAGAGAATCCTCGGCGGGGGGGAGGCTGCGGGGGCAGCCGGGGGTTCAGAGGGGGGGCCCGGCATGCGGGGGGCACCGGGGGGGCACCGGGGGGTGCGGGGGGACCCCGGCGTACCGCGGGAGAGGATGCAGCGCAGGTAGACCCAGGCACTCTGGTCATTGGGGTCCGTGAAGACGGCGTTTTGCACCAGCTCCAGCTCTGCCGGCGGCGGGGCGGGGGGGGGGGGCAGGCAGTCACGGGGGGGACCCCAATATCCCGGGGGGGACCCCCAGCGCCCCCGGGGGCCGCGGCGTGGCGCGGGGGCCCCCCGTGGGGTTTCGGCGGGGGGGGGGGGGGTGTGCACTCACCCTCCCGGAGGCGGGGGGGCGGCAGCGCCCCGGCCCCGCCCGCGGGGGACCCCGGTGCCCGGGCGGGCGCCAGCAGCCGGCCCCGGTGGTGCCACGCGGAGAAGTTGGAGAAGTCGCGGCTGAGCAGGGCCCCGGCGAAGGCCAGCTCGGCCTCGGGGTCCTCCTCGGCCGCCAGCGCCCGCCGGTGCTCCCACGCGTGGACTGGGGGGGCCCCGGTAAGGACCGGCGCGTGCTGGTGCGGCCCCCGGGCCCCCCAGCCCCGCGCCGCTCGCTCCCAGTATAAACCAGTAAGCTTTAGCACCCCCAGGCCCGCTCCCAGCAGAGCCCGACGCCCCCCGCGCTTTCTCACGCCGCCTCCCAGCACAAACCAGTAAGCCCTGCGCCCCCAAAACTCTCTCACCAGTGGCCCCAAGACCCCCCCAAACCTCTCCCACCAGTTCCCAGCATAAACCAGTAAGCCCAGCACGCCCCAGCTTTGCGCCGCTACGGCCCGGCACCCCCAAAACTCCCTCCCAGTACAGCCCAGCAGCCCCCAGCGCCCTCCCAGCACAGACCCCTCTGCTCCCACGAGCTTCCCAACAGCCTCCAACCCTCCTCCCAGCGCATCCCAGTACAGACCAGTGCCTCCACCCCTCCCCCGGCCCCCAGCCAGCACAAACCAGCGCTCCCTGGGACACAAACCCAGGCCTTAACGCCCTGCCGGCGCCCCGTGCGTCCCCCCACCGCCCCCCGGGCCCCCCAGTGCCGCCCAGTACGTCCCAGTTGGCGCTCACAGTTGCGGGGGTCGGCGGCCAGCAGGCGGTCGCAGAGGGCGCGCTCGGCGGGGGCGGGGCGGGGCGCGGGGGCGTGGCGCAGCACCCAGCCCCGGTGGTGCCACGCCCCGTACGACTTGGGGTTCACGCCCAGGCACGCCCCGACGAAGGCCAGCTCCGCCGGCACCCTGCGCACGCACCAGTACAGCCCAGTTCCTCCCAGTGCCCCCCCGCCCCAGCACCGGTGCAGCAACCTCCCGCTGCCCAGAGACCCTGCCCCAGTGCCCCCCAGTGCCGCCAGAGCACCTCCCAGTAACCTCCCAGTGCCCCCAGTCCCCTCCCAGCGCCCCCCAGTCCCTCCCAGCGCCCCCCGCTCCCCTCCCCGCGCCCCCCGCTCCCCTTCCAGCGACCCCCGGTGCCGCCAGAGCCCCTCCCAGTAACCTCCCAGTGCCCCCCGGTGCCGCCAGAGCCCCTCCCAGTAACCTCCCAGTCCCCTCCCAGCGCCCCCCAGTCCCCTCCCAGCGCCCCCCAGTCCCCTCCCAGCGCCCCCCAGTCCCTCCCAGCGCCCCCAGTCCCCTCCCAGCGCCCCCCAGTCCCCTCCCAGCGCCCCCCGTCCCCTCCCCGCGCCCCCCGCTCCCCTCCCAGCGCCCCCAGTACGCACCAGTCGGCGGTGGCGGGGGGCAGGGCGCAGCGGCGCAGGTTCCAGCAGGTTCCCACGTCGGGGTTGGCCGCCAGGACGGTGCCCGTCAGCGCCAGCACCTCCGCATCCAGCTCCCCCCGCGCCCGCTGGGGGTCAGGGGTCACCCGGGGTCGGGGTCACCCCAGACAGGGGCCACCCCCCGCACGCACCGGTAGGGATGTGCCTAAGGGGTCACGCACCCCCTCCCCCCCCGGGTTGGGGTCAGGGGTCAGGGGTCAGGGGTCACCTTCTCCAGCAGGGTGGCCATGGCCGAGCGGTAGAGGCGGAGCTTCTCCTCCCGCTGGCGGCGGCGGGCGGCGTCCGGGGGGCGGGTCTTCAGGCGGCCGTGCTGGGGGGGGGGACTGGGGTCACTGGGAGGGCACTGGGAGGGAATGGGGTCACTGGGGGGGGGCACTGGGACAGACTGGGAAGCACTGGGGGGGGCACTGGGAGGGGACTGGGGGGCACTGGAGTCCCTGAGGGGGACTGGTGAGCTCTGTGGGTCACTGGGGGGGACAGGGAGGGACTGGGGGGCTCTGGGGGTCACTTAGGCACATACTGGGAGAAGAGTGGGAGCCACAGAGAGGGGACTGGGATGGGGCTGGGGTGCACTGGAATAGGACTGGGAAGCACTGGGAGGCATTGTGAGGCAATGGGATGGGACTGGCATGGGACTGGGGGGCACTGGGATGCCCCGAGATGGCACTGGGATGGGGCTGGGGGGGGCACTGGGATGCAACTGGGACAGGACTGGGAGTCCCTGGGAAGCGACTGGCAGGCACTGGGAATACACTGGGACAGGACTGGGGGGCTCTGGGTTACAGCTGGGGTACACTGGGAGGGCAACAGGACAGGATTGGGAAGCACTGGGGGGGCACTGGGAGGGCACTGGCATGGACTGGGAAGCACTGGAAGGGTACTGGGAGGTCACTGGGACAGACTGGGAGGCACTGGGAGAGGACTGGGGAGCACTAGGAAGCACTGGGGGGGGCACTGGAAGGCACCGGGAGGTACTGGAAGGGCTCTGGGAAGCACTGGGGGGGTCACTGGGACAGACTGGGAAGTGGTGAGGGGGGCACTGGGAGGGTACTGGGATGGGCTGGGAAGCACTGGGAGTCACTGGGTCGCTACTGGGGAGCACTGGGACAGACTGGGGAGTACTTGGGGGGGTACTGGGATGGACTAGGAGGCACTGGGAAGTACTGGAAGGGCACGGGGAAGCATAGGGAAGCAGTGAGGGGGGCACTGGGAGGCACTGGGAAGCAGTGAAAGGGGTGCTGGGACGGACTGGGAGTCACTGGGAGGGTACTGGGAAGCACTTGGAGAGGACTGGGGAGCACTGGAACAGACTAGGGGGTACTTGGGGGTGTACTGTGATGGACCAGGGGGCACTGGGAGCACTGGGGGGCACTGGGACAGACTGGGAAGCACTGGTAGGGTACTGGGAAGGTACTGGGGGGGCACTGGGACAGACTGGGAAGCACTGGGGGGCACTGGGAGGGTACTGGGAGGCACTGGGGGGGCACTGGGAAGCACTGCGGGGGCACTGGGGGGGCACTGGGAGGGTACTGGGAGACACTGGGGGGGCACTGGGAAGCACTGGGGGGGCACTGGGAGGGTACTGGGAGGGTACTGGGAGGCACTGGGGGGGCACTGGGAGGCACTGGGAAGCACTGGGGAGGCACTGGGAGGGTACTGGGAGGCACTGGGAGGCACTGGGAGGCACTGGGAGGCACTGGGAGGCACTGGGAGGGCACTGGGAAGCACTGGGGGGGCACTGGGAGGCACTGGGAGGCACTGGGGGGGCACTGGGAAGCACTGGGGGGGCACTGGGAGGGACTGGGAGGCACTGGGAGGGACTGGGAGGCACTGGGAAGCACTGGGGGGGCACTGGGAAGCACTGGGGGGCACTGGGGGGGCACTGGGAAGCACTGGGGGGGCACTGGGAAGCACTGGGGAGGCACTGGGAAGCACTGGGGGGGCACTGGGAAGCACTGGGGGGCACTGGGAGGCACTGGGGGGCACTGGGAAGCACTGGGGGGCACTGGGGGGGCACTGGGAAGCACTGGGGGGGCACTGGGAGGGCACTGGGAGGGTACTGGGAAGCACTGGGGAGGCACTGGGAGGCACTGGGGGGGCACTGGGGGGCACTGGGGGGCACTGGGGGTCTCACCATGGCGTCCCGGCGGGCGGGGCTCAGCGCGGGGCTCCGGCGCGAGCGGACGCGGACCCGGACCCGGACCCGGAGCGGGGTGGGCGGGGCCTGCGCGCGGGGGCTGCCGGGAGAGGGCGGCGCCGCGGGGCACGCCGGGACACAACGAGGCACCCGGGCGCCGCCATCTTCCCGCCAGCCCGCCCCCCCCTCGGCCCCCCCCAGCCCTCCCCCTACGGCGGCCGGCGCGGGCCAGGCCCCGCGGTTCCCTTCCGCCGCGCGGCCCGGGAAGCGGCGGCCGCTGCTCCGCCATGGGGCTCCGGCGCGGGGGCGCGGCCCGGGGGGGCGCCGGGACCGGCCCGGGGCCGCGGCTGGAGCCCGACGCCGCCGGGTATTTCCGACGGGCCCTGGAGACGCTGCGGGAGGGGCTGAGCCCCGAGGAGCTCGGTGAGGGGCGGGGGATCCGGGAGGGGGCTTTGGGGGGGGTCCCTGAGGGGCTCTGGGGGGGGTCCCTGAGGGGCTCTGGGGGGGTCCCTGAGGGGCTTTGGGGGGGTCCCTGAGGGGCTTTGGGGGGGGTCCCTGAGGGGCTTTGGGGGGGTCCCTGAGGGGCTATGGGGGGGTCCCTGAGGGGCTTTGGGGGGGTCCCTGAGGGGCTTTGGGGGGGGTCCCTGAGGGGCTTTGGGGGGGTCCCTGAGGGGCTCTGGGGGGGGTCCCTGAGGGGCTCTGGGGGGGGTCCCTGAGGGGCTCTGGGGGGGGTCCCTGAGGGGCTTTGGGGGGGTCCCTGAGGGGCTTTGGGGGGGTCCCTGAGGGGCTATGGGGGGGTCCCTGAGGGGCTTTGGGGGGGTCCCTGAGGGGCTCTGGGGGGGGTCCCTGAGGGGCTTTGGGGGGGTCCCTGAGGGGCTATGGGGGGGTCCCTGAGGGGCTTTGGGGCTCTGCGCACGTGTAGTGCGGCATCACGCGAATGTTTGGCGGCCTCTGTGAGGTCTGTGAGGGGAGATGGGGGTCCCTGAGGGGGTTTGGGGCTCTGTGCACGTGCAGTGCGGCATCATGAGGGGCTCTGGGGGTGATTAAGCGGATCCAGAGGGCTTGGGAGGGGGGTTGGGGGAGCTGTGAGGTATTTGGGGGCTCCCTGAGAGTTTCTGGGGCTCTGCACGTGTACGGCAGCATCACAAGTGGGTTTAGGGGGCTGTGAGGGGTGTGGGGGGGCTCTGTGAGGGGTGTTGGGGGGGCTCTGTGAGGGGTGTGGGGGGGCTCTGTGAGGGGTGTGGGGGGCTCTGTGAGGGGTGTGGGGGGGCTCTGTGAGGGGTGTTGGGGGGCTGTGAGGGGTGTTGGGGGGCTCTGTGAGGGGTGTTGGGGGGGCTCTGTGAGGGGTGTGGGGGGGCTCTGTGAGGGGTGTGGGGGGGCTCTGTGAGGGGTGTGGGGGGCTCTGTGAGGGGTGTGGGGGGGCTCTGTGAGGGGTGTTGGGGGGCTCTGTGAGGGGTGTGGGGGGCCTCTGTGAGGGGTGTGGGGGGGCTCTGTGAGGGGTGTGGGGGGGCTCTGTGAGGGGTGTTGGGGGGCTGTGAGGGGTGTTGGGGGGGCTCTGTGAGGGGTGTGGGGGGGCTCTGTGAGGGGTGTTGGGGGGCCTCTGTGAGGGGTGTGGGGGCCTCTGTGAGGGGTGTGGGGGGGCTCTGTGAGGGGTGTGGGGGGGCTCTGTGAGGGGTGTTGGGGGGCTGTGAGGGGTGTGGGGGGGCTCTGTGAGGGGTGTTGGGGGCTGTGAGGGGTGTTGGGGGGGCTCTGTGAGGGGTGTGGGGGGCTCTGTGAGGGGTGTGGGGGGGCTCTGTGAGGGGTGTTGGGGGGGCTCTGTGAGGGGTGTGGGGGGGCTCTGTGAGGGGTGTGGGGGGGCTCTGTGAGGGGGGTGTGGGGGGCTCTGTGAGGGGTGTGGGGGGGCTCTGTGAGGGGTGTTGGGGGGGCTCTGTGAGGGGTGTGTGGGGGGCTCTGTGAGGGGTGTGTGGGGGGCTCTGTGAGGGGTGTGTGGGGGCTCTGTGAGGGGTGTGGGGGGGCTCTGTGAGGGGTGTGGGGGGCTCTGTGAGGGGTGTTGGGGGGCTGTGAGGGGTGTTGGGGGGCTGTGAGGGGTGTTGGGGGGGCTCTGTGAGGGGTGTGGGGGGGCTCTGTGAGGGGTGTTGGGGGGGCTCTGTGAGGGGTGTGGGGGGCCTCTGTGAGGGGTGTGGGGGGGCTCTGTGAGGGGTGTGGGGGGGCTCTGTGAGGGGTGTTGGGGGGCTGTGAGGGGTGTGGGGGGGCTCTGTGAGGGGTGTTGGGGGGCTGTGAGGGGTGTTGGGGGGGCTCTGTGAGGGGTGTGGGGGGCTCTGTGAGGGGTGTGGGGGGCTCTGTGAGGGGTGTTGGGGGGGCTCTGTGAGGGGTGTGGGGGGGCTCTGTGAGGGGTGTGGGGGGGCTCTGTGAGGGGGGTGTGGGGGGCTCTGTGAGGGGTGTGGGGGGGCTCTGTGAGGGGTGTTGGGGGGGCTCTGTGAGGGGTGTGTGGGGGGCTCTGTGAGGGGTGTGTGGGGGGCTCTGTGAGGGGTGTGTGGGGGCTCTGTGAGGGGTGTGGGGGGGCTCTGTGAGGGGTGTGGGGGGGCTCTGTGAGGGGTGTGGGGGGGCTCTGTGAGGGGTGTGGGGGGGGGCTCTGTGAGGGGTGTGGGGGGGGCTCTGTGAGGGGTGTGGGGGGCTCTGTGAGGGGTGTGGGGGGCTCTGTGAGGGGTGTGGGGGGCTCTGTGAGGGGTGTTGGGGGGCTCTGTGAGGGGTGTGGGGGGGGCTCTGTGAGGGGTGTGGGGGGCTCTGTGAGGGGTGTGGGGGGCCTCTGTGAGGGGTGTGGGGGGGCTCTGTGAGGGGTGTGGGGGGCCTCTGTGAGGGGTGTGGGGGGCCTCTGTGAGGGGTGTGGGGGGCTCTGTGAGGGGTGTGGGGGGGCTCTGTGAGGGGTGTGGGGGGCTCTGTGAGGGGTGTGGGGGGCCTCTGTGAGGGGTGTGGGGGGCCTCTGTGAGGGGTGTGGGGGGGCTCTGTGAGGGGTGTGGGGGCCTCTGTGAGGGGTGTGGGGGGCCTCTGTGAGGGGTGTGGGGGGCCTCTGTGAGGGGTGTGGGGGGGCTCTGTGAGGGGTGTGGGGGGCTCTGTGAGGGGTGTGGGGGGCTCTGTGAGGGGTGTTGGGGGGGCTCTGTGAGGGGTGTGGGGGGCCTCTGTGAGGGGTTTGGGGGGGCTCTGTGAGGGGTGTGGGGGGCTCTGTGAGGGGTGTGGGCCTCTAGGAACGTGTATTGCAGCATCACGATGGTTTTTAGGGGTCTGTGAGTGCACCTGTGGGGGGACTTGGGGGTTCCCTGAGGGGTTTGGGGGTCTGTAAGCTGATCTCGAGCGGCTGTGAGGGATTTGGGGGGTCCGTGAGGGGTTTGGGGGCTTCCTGAGGGGGGTTGGGGGTCTGTGACCGGGTGTTGCACCAGCATGAGGGGTTTTGGGGTCTGGAGGCAGGTGTAGAAAGACTGTGGAAGGGATGTGAGGGAGTCTGGGGGGGTCTGAGGGATCTGGGGTTTCCGCAGGAGTTACGTGGCGTTACGAGGGGTTCGGGGGGGGGGGGGGGGATCCGTGCGGGGCTTTGGGGGGGGAGGGGGGATCCGTGCGGGGCTTTGGGGGGAGGGGGGATCCGTGCGGGGCTTTGGGGGGGGGGATCCGTGCGGGGCTTTGGGGGGGGGGGATCCGTGCGGGGCTTTGTGGGGAGGGGGGATCCGTGCGGGGCTTTGTGGGGAGGGGGGATCCGTGCGGGCCTTTGGGGGGGGTGGTGGGATCCGTGCGGGGCTTTGGGGGGGGGAGGGGGGATCCGTGCGGGGCTTTGGGGGGGGGAGGGGGATCCGTGCGGGGCTTTGGGGGGGGAGGGGGGATCCGTGCGGGGCTTTGTGGGGAGGGGGGATCCGTGCGGGCCTTTGGGGGGGGTGGTGGGATCCGTGCGGGGCTTTGGGGGGGGAGGGGGGATCCGTGCGGGCCTTTGTGGGGAGGGGGGATCCGTGCAGGCCTTTGTGGGGAGGGGGGATCCGTGCGGGGCTTTGGGGGGGGGAGGGGGGATCCGTGCGGGGCTTTGTGGGGGGGGGAGGGGGGATCCGTGCGGGGCTTTGGGGAGGGGGGGGATCCGTGCGGGCCTTTGTGGGGAGGGGGATCCGTGCGGGGCTTTGTGGGGGGGGAGGGGGATCCGTGCGGGGCTTTGGGGGAGGGGGGGGATCCGTGCGGGCCTTTGTGGGGAGGGGGGATCCGTGCGGGGCTTTGGGGGGGGGAGGGGGGATCCGTGCGGGGCTTTGTGGGGGGGGGAGGGGGATCCGTGCGGGGCTTTGTGGGGAGGGGGGATCCGTGCGGGCCTTTGTGGGGAGGGGGGATCCGTGCGGGGCTTTGGGGGGGGGAGGGGGGATCCGTGCGGGGCTTTGTGGGGGGGGAGGGGGGATCCGTGCGGGCCTTTGTGGGGAGGGGGGATCCGTGCGGGCCTTTGTGGGGAGGGGGGATCCGTGCGGGCCTTTGTGGGGAGGGGGGATCCGTGCGGGCCTTTGTGGGGAGGGGGGATCCGTGCGGGCCTTTGTGGGGAGGGGGGATCCGTGCGGGCCTTTGTGGGGAGGGGGGATCCGTGCGGGCCTTTGTGGGGAGGGGGGATCCGTGCGGGCCTTTGTGGGGAGGGGGGATCCGTGCGGGGCTTTGGGGGGGGAGGTGGGATCCGTGCGGGGCTTTGGGGGGGAGGGGGGATCCGTGCGGGGCTTTGGGGGTGGGGTGGGATCCGTGCGGGGCTTTGGGGGGAGGGGGGATCCGTGCGGGGCTTTGGGGGGGAGGGGGGATCCGTGCGGGGCTTTGGGGGGGGGAGGGGGGATCCGTGCGGGCTTTGGGGAGGGGGGGGATCCGTGCGGGGCTTTGGGGGGAGGGGGGATCCGTGCGGGGCTTTGGGGGAGGGGGGGGATCCGTGCGGGGCTTTGGGGGGAGGGGGGATCCGTGCGGGGCTTTGGGGGAGGGGGGGGATCCGTGCGGGGCTTTGGGGGGAGGATCTGTGAGGGATCTGGGGGTCCGTGAGGAATCTGGGAGCTCCCCGAGAGGCCTCGGGGCTCTGTGCTCGTGTATTGCAGCATCACGAGGGGTTTTGGGGGTCTGTAAGTAGCTCTAGAGGATCCGTGCGGGGTTTGGGGGCTCCCTGAGAGGTTTTGGGGGCCCATGGACACATATTGCAGCGTCACTGGGGGATTTGGAGGTCTGTAAGTGGATCCAGAAGGACTCTGAGGGGTCTGTGCGGGACGTGGGGGTCCCTGAGGGGGTTTTGGGTTCTGGGGGCAGGTCTGGAGCACCCTGCAGCGCAGTTGGGGTTGTTCTGCAGGTCTTCGGGGGGTGGGGGGCTGCGCTGAGAGCTTTGGGGTGAATCGCTGTATTTTGGGGGCCCCTGGGGTTTCCTCGGGGCTGTTTGTGCGTTTTGGGTGGAATAAAGGAAACCTCTGTTTTTCCCCTCTCTCCTGCAGCCCTGTTTGCCCCCAACGTGCTGGCGGAGGCAGCGGCAGCGGGGCCGGGGGTGGCCCTGGACCCGGGGGGGTCGCGGGTGCTGCAGGCGCTGCTGCCCCACGCCCCCCTCGCGGTGCTGGGGGTGCTCCTGCCCCCCTTGGTGGGGGGAGGGCTGGGGGGGGCGGCAGGGCACCCGCTGGGGGCTCGGGTGCTGGAGGCCGCCCTGGGGAGGGTGCTGCCCGCCCTGGGGGAGGCCGTGGGGCAGGTGGAAGGAGCCGTGGGGCAGGTGGAAGGAGCCGTGGGGCAGGTGGAGGGAGCCGTGGGGCAGCTGGCGGCGGTGGTGAGGGACGACCTGGTGGCCTTCGCGCGGCACCCAGCCGGCAGCTTCGTGGTGCGGGCGCTGCTGCGGGTGCTGGGGGGCGTCCCGGGGGCAGGTGAGGCGTTTGGGGGGCTCTGGGGGACACTTGCGGGCTTTGGGGGGAAGATTTGGGGGGTGACTGGGGGGTTTGGAGCAAGGTTTCATTGGGATTGGGGGTCTGGGACAGGTCTGGGGGGCTCTGGGGGCAATTGCAGGCTTTGGCGGGTCTGTGGGGAGGTTTGGGGTGTCTGGGGTGATCGGGGGGGTCTGCTGCAGGCTTGGGGGGGCTGTGGGGGATCCCCCGGGGGGTTGGGGGGTGTTTGCGGGGGGCCGATGGCGGGTAATTATTGGGGGTTGGGGCTCGGGATGGCCCCCCCCCACCTCTGCCTTTGCCCCCAGGGGTGCCCCAGCTGTCTCTGGGAGGGGCGGAGCTGAAGGCCAAGGGGGCGGAGCCAAAGACCGAGGGGGTGGAGCTTCCACCCTCCTTCCCGCCCCTCCTGACGCAATTGGCTGAGGCGTTTGAGGAGCACCTGGGCTGTGAGTGTTGGGGGGGATGGGGGGCCTCCCCCCCTCGGTCTCCCCCCCCTCCTCGCCCCCCCCCTCACCCCCTCCTCGCCCCTCCCCTCACCCCCTCCTCGCCCCTCCCCTCACCCCCTCCTCGCC
>NW_026990232.1:31041-67620 GCF_963921805.1 Phalacrocorax carbo | reverse complement strand
CCCCCAGCAACCACCCCACGCCCCCCAGTGACCCCCCCGCGCCCCCCCAGTGACCCCCAGCGCGCCCCCACCGCCCCCCCAGTGACCCCCCCGCGGCCCCCCAGTGACCCCCAGCGCGCCCCCCCGTGCCCCCCAGTGACCCCCCCCGTGCCCCCCCAGTGACCCCCAGTACCCCCCAGTGACCCCCAGCGCCCCCCCCAGCAACCACCCGGCGCCCCCCAGTGACCCCCAGCACCCCCCCAGTGACCCCCCGTGCCCCCCCACACCCCCCAGCACCCCCCAGTGACCACCCACGCTCTCCCAGTGCCCCCCAGCACCCCCCAGTGACCCCCAGCGCCCCCCCACACCCCCCAGCACCCCCCCAGTGCCCCCCCGCGCTCTCCCAGTGCCCCCCAGCACCCCCCAGTGACCCCCAGCGCCCCCCCACACCCCCCAGCACGCCCCCAGTGCCCCCCCGCGCTCTCCCAGTGCCCCCCAGCGCCCCCCCCCGCCCCCCTCACCAGTGGGCAGACGCCCCCCCCGGGGCTGCGGCGCAGACGAGGGTCCGGGAGGGTTTCGGGGGGCCCCGGGGGGGGGAGGGGCGGCACCCCCACCCCCGCCAGGCGCTCGTAGAGGCGGCGCCCCGCCCCCGCCCTGCGCCCCCAAACCAGACCACGTCATCGGGGGGGGGGGGGGGGGGGCGAGGCTGGGGCACCCCCAACCCTCCCCCCGAACACCCAAACCCCCCCCAACCCCCCCCGACCCCCCAACTCCCCCCCAACACCCCCCATGAACCCCTGGGCCCCCCCAAAGCCCCCCCAAACCCCCCCGGACCCCCCCAAACCCTGGGGCCCCCCCAAATTCCTCCCCCCCCAACCCCCGGGATCCCCCCGTCCCCCCCCGGGGTCCCCCAAATCCTGGGGACCCCCCACACCCCCCCCAAGACCCCCCCCTCACCTGAGGGCCGCCTCCCGCCGCTGCTCCAGGCGCCGCCGCAGCTGCACCCCAAAACCTGGGTCACCCCGAAATGGGGTGGGGGGGGCACCCCCTCCCCCCCACAGACCCCCCCCGACCTCCCCAAACCCCCCCGGACCCCCCAAAACCCCCCCAACCCCCCAACGCGTGTCCCTGGGGTGGGGGTGGGGGGGTCCCAGACACCTGGATCCCCCCAAAATGGGGGGGGGGGGGCACCCTGATGCTGGGGGGGGCACCCCCACCCCTCCTTCCCCCCCCCCGAGCCCCCAAACCCCCCCCAAAAAACCCATCCCCCCCCCCCAGGGGCACCCACCGAGGGGCTGAGAAGGGGTTTGGGGGGGTTTTGGGGGGGTCTGGGGGGGTCGGGGGGGTGGGGGGGATGGGGGGGGTCGCGGGGGGGGGTCTCACCTCATCCCGCCTGCCTTCGGCCTCGCGCACCTTCGCCTCCAGCTCCGCTATCTGGGGGGGGGTCCGAACCCATGGGACCCCCCCATAGCCCCCTCCCCAGCCCCCTATGGGTCACCCCCAGCCCCCCCACAGCCCCCTATCTAGCCCCCACGAGACCCCCACCACCACCCATAACCCCCCCCACCCTCATGGGACCCCTCCCCCTCCCCCCAGCCCCCATAGCCCCCCCCCCCGGGACCCTTCTCCACCCATAGCCCCCTCCCGAGCCCCCCCCCGAGCCCCCCACACCTATAGCCCCCACCCCAGGCCCCATGGGACCGCCACCCCACCCCCCCATATCCCCCCCCATATCCCCCCGCACCCATGGGACCCCCTCCGCCACCCCATATCCCCCCCCCACCCCCCCATATCACCCCCCAGCCCCCATGGGACCCCGTCCGCCCCCCCATATCCCCCCCCACCCCCCATGGGACCCCCTCCGTCACCCCGTATCCCCCCCAGCCCCCATGGGACTCCCTCCGTCACCCCATATCCCCCCCCAGCCCCCATGGGACCGCCACCCCACCCCCCCATATCCCCCCCCATATGCCCCCCCGCACCCATGGGACCCCCTCCATCACCCCATATCCCCCCCCCAGCCCCCATGGGACCCTCCCCGCCCCCCCCAGCCCCCCCGTACCTGGCGCCGGCGCCCCCCGAGGACCCCCCGCAGGCTCCGCAGCAGGCGCCGCCCCCTCCCCAGCTGGGCGAGGGCGGGGGGCAGGGCCCCCCCCAGGGCCCCCCCGTACCCCCACTTCAGCTGCTGCCACCTCCCCCGCGCCCGCGCCCCCTCCTCGCCTGCGGAAACCGGGGGGGGGGGGTTTGTCACCCCCCCCGGCGACCCCCACACCCCCGAACCCCCCCCAGCCCCCCAGCTGGGGGCCCCCCCGCGGGGGTCGGGGGCCTCGGGGGTCCCCGGGGGGGGGGTTGGAGGGGTGTTGGGGGGTCCCAGGGGTTCAGGGGGGGTTTGGGGGGGGGGGGTTGGGGATCCCAGGGGTCTGGGGGGGCGCTTGGGGGGGTGTTGGGGGGTCCCAGGGGTTCAGGGGGGGTTTGGGGGGGGGGGGTTGGGGATCCCAGGGGTCTGGGGGGGGCGCTTGGGGGGGTGTTGGGGGGTCCCAGGGGTTCAGGGGGGGTTTGGGGGGGGGGGGTTGGGGATCCCAGGGGTCTGGGGGGGCGCTTGGGGGGGTGTTGGGGGGTCCCAGGGGTTCAGGGGGGGTTTGGGGGGGGGGGGTTGGGGATCTCAGGGGTCTGGGGGGGCGCTTGGGGGGGTGTTGGGGGGTCCCAGGGGTTCAGGGGAGGTTTGGGGGGGGTTTTGGGGGATCTCAGGGGTCTGGGGGGGCACCTCGGGGCGGTTTGGGGGGTCCCAGAGGTTATGGGGGGGTTTTGGGGATCTCAGGGTTCCGGGGGGGCGCTTGGGGGGGTGTTGGGGGGTCCCAGGGGTTATGGGGGGGTTTGGGGGGGGGTTTGGGGGATCTCAGGGGTCTGGGGGGGCACCTCGGGGCGGTTTGGGGGGTCCCAGAGGTTATGGGGGGGTTTTGGGGATCTCAGGGGTCCGGGGGGGCGCTTGGGGGGGTGTTGGGGGGTCCCAGGGGTTCAGGGGGGTTGGGGCAGGTTTGGGGGGTCCCAGGGGTTCAGGGGGGGTTTGGGGGGGATCTCAGGGGTCCGGGGGGGCGCTTGGGAGGTGTTGGGGGGATCTCAGGGGGTTTGGGGGGGGTCGGGGGTCCGGGGGGGGGTTGGGGTCACTCACGCAGGTTTGGGGGGGCCGGGGGGGGCCCCGGGTTCTCGATGACCCCCAGGAGCCGCCGCAGCACCCGCAGCTGGGTCAGGAGCAGCTTCTGCTTCCGCCGGGTGTCCTGGGGGGGTCGGGGGGGTCCCGGGGGGTCGGGGGGGTTTGGAGGTGAAGGGGGGGGGGTTTGGGGGGGGAATGTGGGGGGCAGAGGGGGCCGGGGGGGTCCCGGGGGTGTGGGGGGGGGGGGGGCCGGGGGCATGGGGGGTGTTGGGGGGGCCGGGGGGTGGGGTGGGGGTGAAGGGGAGGGTTTGGGGGGGGAATGTGGGGGGCAGAGGGGGCCAGGGGGGGTCCCGGGGGTGGGGGGGGGGGGGGCCGGGGGCATGGGGGGTGTTGGGGGGGGCCGGGGGGTGGGGTGGGGGTGAAGGGGAGGGTTTGGGGGGGGAATGTGGGGGGCAGAGGGGGCCAGGGGGAAATGGGAGAGGTTTGGGGGGGCTGGGGCTAAATTGGGGGGTTCGGAGGACAAATGGGGGGTTGGGGGCAGCTGTGGGGTGCCATGGGGCAGGTGTGGGTGCCGTGGGGCAGGTGTGGTGCAGGTGTGGGGCAGCATGGGACGCCATGGGGCAGGTGTGGGCGCCATGGGGCAGGTGTGGGCGCCGTGGGGCAGGTGTGGGGCGGGTGTGGGGCGCTGTGGGCAGGTGTGGGGCAGGTGTGGGGCAGGCGTGGGGTGCCGTGGGGCAGGTGTGGGACACCGTGGGCAGATGTGGGTGCTGTGGGGCAGGCATGGGGCAGGCGTGGGGTGCCGTGGGGCAGGTGTGGGGCGCCGTGGGGCAGGTGTGGGACACCGTGGGCAGATGTGGGTGCTGTGGGGCAGGCATGGGGCAGGCGTGGGGTGCCGTGGGGCAGGTGTGGGGCGCCGTGGGGCAGGTGTGGGGCGCCGTGGGTCTCACCACCACATGCTCCACCAGGACCCGGGCCGGGACGTCGCCCTCCTCCTCCTCCAGGGCCAGGGCGGCCTCGAGCGCCAGCAGCGCCCTGGGGCACGGGGGGGGGCACGGACACGCGTGGGGCACGGGGGGGGCACAAGGACCCCCCCAGGGACACGCGTGGGGCCTCGGGGACCCCCCCGAGAACCCCCCACAGACCCCCGGGAGGGGACACGGACGGACGGACGGACGGACGGAGACCTTCCCCCCCCCCCCCCCCCCGAACGCGGGGACCCCGGGGGGGGGTTGGAGACACCCGTGGGGGGTGGGGACCCCCCAGGGGACTCGGGGACCCCCCCCAAAAGGCCGCCCCCCCCCCCCCCCGTGGGAACGGAGCTCACCCCCGCGCGCGCTCCCGCCGCGCCTCCGCCATCGCGTCCCGTTTCCCGCGCGGCCCCACGCGGCCCCGCCCACCCCAGCGAACGGCCAATCGCCGGCCGAGGCGACCGCCCCCCTCCACCCTCCGCCAATCGCCGCGCGGCCCCGCCCCCAACGGGGAGGGGGTGAGGGGCGGGCCAATGGCCGGGCGCGGAAGGGAAGGCCCCGCCCATGCGTTGCCGTGGAAACGCGCGGGGCGGCCGCCATCTTGGGTGTGGCGGGGAGGGACGGCCGCCATCTTGGGAGGGGCGGGGTACTGGGAAAGACTGGGGGACTCGGGGGGGGGGGGGGGGCGTCGCTAGGGGGTTCCAGGGGATTTATGGGGCCGGGGGGGCTCCTATAGGGCCATAGGGACTCTATGGGGCGGGGGGGGTGTCTGTATAGGGTCATAGAGATTCTATAGGGCCGTGGGGTCCCTATGGGGCCTTAGGGACTCTGTAGAGCCAAGGGGGACCCTATGGGGCTGGGGGGGGGTGTCTCTATAGGGCCATGGTGGGTCTTTATGGGTCCATATAGATTCTATGGGGCCCTGGGGTCCCCAGGGGGCTGGGGGGTTTCTATAGGGTCATGGGGGTCCCTATGGAGGTGTATGGACTTTGTGGGACAGGGGAGGTCTCTATGGGGCCATGGGGGTCCCTATTGGGCCTTAGGGTCTCTATGGGGCTGGGGGGTCCCTATGGGGCCTTAGGCTCTCTATGGGGCTAGAGGGGGGTCTATAGGGCCATGGGGAGTGTGGGGGTGGGGGCAACCACTATGGGGCCAGGGGGGTTCTATAGGGCCATGGGGAACCCTATGGGGGTAGAGGGACTCTCTGGGGTGGGGGGGGTCCTTATGGGGCTGAGGGAGTCTCTGTAGAGTCCAGGGGGGGTCTCTACGGGGCCATCTAGATTCTGTGGGGCCCTGGGGTCTCTATAGGGCCAAGGGGGGTCCCTATGGGGCTATCAAAGTGCTATGGGGCTGGGGGGGTCTCTATAGGGTCCCCCCCTAAAAAAAACCACCCCGCCGACTCCTCTTTCCACCCCCCAAGTGGGGGAGGGGCCTTTATTCCGCCCCCAAGTTGGGGGGTGGGGGTGGGGTGGGGGAGGGGCGACCCCTCCCCCCTCAGCGCCGCCGCCGCCGCACCAGGGTCCAGCCGTCGGGGGGGGGCGGGGGGGTCCCGCACTCCATCGCCTGCGGGGGAGGGGCTTGTGACATCACCGGCACCCCCACCCCCCACTGGTGACATCATCGAGGTCCCCCCGCCCCAGTGATGTCATCGCTGCCCCACCCAGCCCAGGGGTGCCCCCCCCGGCTTGATGACATCATCACTCCCCTCCCAGTTTGATGACATCATCATGACATACCCCCCATCCTGGCCGTCCTGGGGCGTGTCTCTCCCCCCTTCAATGATGTCATCAGTGACATCACCAGTACCCCCCCAACAGCCTGCCTCCGATTTGATGACATCATTACCGCCCCCCTCCCAAACCCAGAAGCCCCGCCCCCGCCGGTCCCTCCCCCAGCTCAATGACATCATCGCTGCCCCCAATGACATCATCAGTGCCCCAACCGAATTAAGTGACATCAGCAGCATGGCCCCTCCCCCTCACCTCTTCCTCCTCCTCCTCTTCCTCCTCCTCCTCGCTGCCGTCGTCCCCCTCCCCCTCGCGGGGCGGGGCCGCGTGGGGCGGGGCCGCGTGGGGTGGGGCGGGGTCCCCGCCCGGGCGGGCGGCGGCCAGGGCGGCGCGGAGGGCGGGGCCGCGGCGGGCGAGAGCCCCCAGTGCCTCCCCCACCCCCCCCGCGTCCCCCCGGCTGGCCCGGGCGAAGAGCGTCACCAGCTCCCGGCTCACCTGCGGGGGCACTGGGGTGTACTGGGGGGGCCGGGGAGGGCTGGGAGGCACTGGGAGGGGGCTGGGAGGGGCTGGGAGGGAAGTGGGATGTACTGGGAAGCACTGGGAGGGGCTGGGGGGGGGCTGGGAGGGAACTGGGATGTACTGGGATGCACTGGGAGGAGCTGGGGGGGGCTGGGAGGGGCCTGGGATGTACTGGGAGGCACTGGGAGGGGCCGGGAGGGAACTGGGATGTACTGGGAGGCACTGGGAGGGAACTGAGATGTACTCGGATGTACTGGGAGGGGCCTGGGGTGGGGTAGGGAGGGACTAGCAGCCAGTGTGGGGAGACTGGGATATACTGGGAGGGACTGGGGGGAGACTGGGATATACTGGGAGGGACTGGGTGGAGACTGGGATATACTGGGAGGGACTGGGAGGGGGCTGGGTGGGGTAGGGAGGGACTACGGGCCAGTGGGGGGAGACTGGGATACACTGGGAGGGGGCTGGGAGGGACTGGGGGGACAATAGGGGAGCACTGGGATATACTGGGAGGAACTGGGAGAGGCTGGGGGTCACTGGGAGGGGCCTGGAGGGGGAGGAAAAGGGCACTGGGGGGCAACTGGTTTCTACTTGGAGGCACTGGGAGGGGGGGAGGCTCGCTTTGGGGCGCTGGCGGCAGCCGGGGGGGGGACTGGGCTGGACTGGGAGGAAGTGGAGGGCTCTGAGGGGGGGGATACTGGTCTGGACTGGTCTGTACTGGTCTGGACTGGGCGCGCACCTGCCGCAAGCTGCCGTCCTCCACGGCCGTGTCGAACTCGTTGTCCATCACCTCGGCCAGAAACTCCTCCACCTCCTCCTCCCCCAGCCCGGCTGCGGGGGAGGGGAGGGGTCACCACCCCTCCCCCACCCCGGGGGGGTGGGTGGGGGTGGGGGAGGGGCCAAACCTCACCGTTTTGGGTGAAATAATCCTGGACGGCTCCCACCAACCAGGCGGCTTTTTCGGGGCCCTGCGGCCCCCCGAAACCCTGCGCCACGGCCAGCTGGGGGGGGCGGGGGTTGGGGGCGCCCCTCCCCCACCCCCAAGTCCTTACAAGGGTGGGGGAGGGGATGCACCAAACCCCACCCCCCTCCAAACGATCACGTGGGGGGCCTTAATGTCCCCTCCCCCACCCATCCCGGGTCCCCAAGACCCCGCCCCTCCCCCCCATGCCCCCCTCCCCCCTCCCTCACATCACTGGGGGTCCCCAAATTGTCGCCCCTCCCCCCCTCAGGCCCCTCCCCCAGGGCTGTGCCCCTCCCCCCAGAACCCCCTCCTCCCATCTCCCCCTCCCCCCTCCCCCCATGTCACTGGGGGTCCCCAAATTGTCGCCCCTCCCCCCCTCAGGCCCCTCCCCCCCGCCCCCTCCCCCAGGGCTGTGCCCCTCCCCCCAGAACCCCCTCCTCCCATCTCCCCCTCCCCCCCACAAACCCCTCCCCCCTCCCCCCATGTCACTGGGGGTCCCCAAAGTGCTCCCCCTCCCCCCATAACTCCTCTCCCCCCCCGGTACCCCCCTAACCCCCTCCCTCAGACCCTCCCCCTTCCCCCCCCCCGCCCCTTCCCCTCCCCCCATATCCCCCCCCGGCCCTTCCCCCTCCCCTCCGCGCCCCCCCCCGCGGCTCCCCGCCCCCCCGGTGCCCCCCCGGTGCCCCCCCGGTGCCCCCCCGCCCCCGGACCCCCACCTGGAGCGCGGCCCATCCCCCCAGCACCGCCCGCACCCCCTCGGCGAACAGGGCCCGCTCCTCCAGCCCGGGGGCCGCCATGACGGCGCTGCGCAGCCCCGAGCGCCGAGCGCCGAGCGATCGGTCCCGCCGAGCGCCGAGCGATGGATGGCGCGGGGAGGGCAAAGGGGCGTGGCGTGTGGAGGGGGCGTGGCAGCGGGGGGGCGTGGCCAATTCGCTCCCTCCCGTCACAGGACTACAGCTCCCGGCAGCCCCCGCGCGGCGGCGGTCACGTGACGCGGGTGAGCGGGGGGGCGGGGGGAGGGAGGGGAGCTATGGGGTGTATGGGGGCCATAGGGGGCGGGGGGGCCATAGGGGGCGGGGGGGCCATAGAGGGCGCGGGGGTTGGTGGGGGGCGCGCGGGGGCTATAGGGGGCGGGGGGGCTGTAGGGGAGGGGGGTGTGCAGGGGCTATAGGGGATGGGGGACGTATGGGGGCTATAGGGGGTGGGGGGGCACGCGGGGGCCGTGGGGAGTGTGGGGGCGTATGGGGGCTATATGGGGCAGGGGAGCTATAGGGGCCGTGGGGCTTATGGGCGCTATAGGGGGTGGGGGGCTCTTTGGGGTCTATAGGGGTTGCGGGGCTGCACAGGGGGTGTGGGGGCGTATGGGGGCTATAAGGGGCGGGGGGGCTATAGGGCCGCACGGGGCTATAGGGGCCGTGGGGCGTATGGGGGCTATGGGGGGGGGCACGCGGGGGCTGCGGGGGCGCGTGGGGGCCGTGGGGGTGTATGGGGGATATAAGGGGCCAGGGGGGCTATAGGGCCGCATGGGGGCTATAGGGCCCGTGGGGCGTATGGGGGATATAGGGGACGGGGGGCTCTCTGGGGACTATAGGGGATGTGGGGCTGCACAGGGGGGGTGGGGGGTGGGGGGGCACGCGGGGGCTGCGGGGGCGCGTGGGGGCCGTAGGGGTGTATGGGGGCTATAAGGGGCCAGGGGGGCTATAGGACCGCATGGGGGCTATAGGGCCCGTGGGGCGTATGGGGATATAGGGGGTGGGGGGCATGTGGGGGCTATAGGGCCGCACGGGGGCTGTAGGGGGTGTGGGGGCCTATAAGGCATGTGGGGCACAGGGGGGCTATAAGGGGAGGGGGGTGTATGGGGGCTATAGGCGGTGGGGGGCTATAGGGGGTGGGGGGATGGGGCTGGGGGAGGGGGGTCTATGGGGCAATAGGGGATGTGGAGCATATGTGGGCTATAGGGGCTGTGGGGAGCACGGGGGCTATAGGCATTGTGGGGGCTATAAGGGGCTGTGGGGGTGCACGGGGGCTATAGGCGTTGTGGGGGCTATAGGGGCTGTGGGGGTGCACGGGGGCTATAGGCGTTGTGGGGGCTATAGGGGCTGTGGGGTGCACGGGGGCTATAGGCGTTGTGGGGGCTATAGGGGCTGTGGGGGTGCACGGGGGCTATAGGAGTTGGGGGTGCTATAGGGGCTGGGGAGCATATGTGGGCTATAGGGGCTGTGGGGTGCATGGGGGCTATAGGCGTTGTGGGGGCTATAGGGGCTGTGGGGTGCACGGGGGCTATAGGCGTTGTGGGGGCTATAGGGGCTGTGGGGGTGCACGGGGGCTATAGGAGTTGGGGGTGCTATAGGGGCTGGGGAGCATATGTGGGCTATAGGGGCTGTGGGGTGCATGGGGGCTATAGGCGTTGTGGGGGCTATAGGGGCTGTGGGGGTGCACAGGGGCTATAGGGGTTGTGGGGGTGCACGGGGGCTATAGGAGTTGGGGGTGCTATAGGGGCTGGGGAGCATATGTGGGCTATAGGGGCTGTGGGGGTGCACAGGGGCTATAGGCGTTGTGGGGGCTATAGGGGCTGTGGGGGTGCACAGGGGCTATAGGCATTGGGGGGCTATAGGGGCTGTGGGGGTGCACGGGGGCTATAGGCGTTGGGGGGCACGTGGGGGCTGTGGGGACTGTGGGGGTACATGGGAGCTAGAGGGGGTGTGGGGGCATATGGGGCCTATAATGGGCAGGGGATCTATAGCAGGTGGAGGGGATGGAGGGCCTATAGGGGCTCATGGGGCCATAGGGGGTGGGGGAGGCACGTGAGGGCTACAGGGGATGGGGGGCTATAGGGGATCTGGGGGCATCTGGGGGCTATAAAGGGGGGGGCTAAGGGGGGTAGGCAGGGACTATAGGGGCAGAGGGGTGTGGGGTGCATAGGGGCTCCAGCGTGCGCAGTGTCTATAGGGTCTATAGGGGGCCGCTGAGGCTATATGGGGTGCGGGGGACATACAGGGTCTATAGGGGCACACGGGACTATAGAGGATATGGGGGCAAATGGGGGCTATAGGGGATTTCGGGCCGTGCAGGGGCTATAGGTGATGAGGAGTGCACAGCATCTATAGGGGATACGGGGGTTTACAGGGGGTAGCGGGGGGCCCACACGTCCCAGGGGGTGTGGGGCTCACGGGGTCTATAGGGGCTGTGGGGGTGCAGAGGGTCTATAGGGGGCAGGCAGGGTCTATAGGAGCCATGGGGATGCAGAGGGTCTATAGGGTGTCACATGGGGGCTATAGGGTCTATAGGGGGTGCAGAGGGTCTATAGGGGGCAGACAGGGTCTATAGGGGCTGTAGGGGTGCAGAGGGTCTATAGGGGGCAGACAGGGTCTATAGGGGTTGTGGGGGCTATAGGGTCTATAGGGGGGTGCAGAGGGTCTATAGGGGGCAGACAGGGTCTATAGGGGCTGTGGGGGTGCAGAGGGTCTATAGGGAGGCACATGGGGGCTATAGGGTCTATAGGGGGCAGACGGGGTCTATAGGGGCCGTGGGGGTGCAGAGGGTCTATAGGGGGCAGACAGGGTCTATAGGGGCTGTAGGGGTGCAGAGGGTCTATGGGGGCAGACAGGGTCTATAGGGGTTGTGGGGGCTATGGGGTCTATAGGGGGGTGCACAGGGTCTATAGGGGGCAGACAGGGTCTATAGGGGCTGTGGGGGTGCAGAGGGTCTATAGGGAGGCACATGGGGGCTATAGGGTCTATAGGGGGCAGACAGGGTCTATAGGGGCTGTGGGGGTGCAGAGGGTCTATAGGGAGGCACATGGGGGCTATAGGGTCTATAGGGGGCAGACGGGGTCTATAGGGGCCGTGGGGGTGCAGAGGGTCTATAGGGGTCACAGGGAGACTATAGGGGCTGTGGGGGGTGCAGAGGGACCCCCTAAGTAGCCCCTCCCCCCTATATACCCCCCCCCAAAATACCCCCCCCCCCCACAAAGCCTCTTTGTTCCCCGACAGGTCCCCCCATAAGGGGGGGAGGGGCAGCGCCGCCACTGGTGACATCGGGGGGGGGGGCGGGGACACCCCAAAAATCGAGGTAACCCCATTGGGGGGGACCCCCCTAAACCCCGCCCAGATTTTCTCCGCGCCCCCCCCCCATTGAGTCAACCAACCCCCCCTCCCCTTTTTTCGGGGGGGGGGCTTAATTCGGGGGGGGACACCCCGATATTTTGGGGTGGGGGAAGGGAAACAAAGATGGCCGCCGATTTGGGGGACCCCAACCTCCCCCCGCCCCCCCCCCACCCCCCCAAAACGCTTCTTCCGGAAGAGCGTGGAGTTGTTGGAGGCTGAAGAGCGTCGGGAGCCGAGCGTGGGGGGAAGCCCCGAATTTCGGGGGGACGCCGGGTTTCGGGGGGACCCTAAATTAGGGGGGGGGGTCGGGGGGAGGGAGGAGGTAGAGGAGGAAGAGGAGATGAAGGCCGTGGCCACCTCGCCGGGGGGGAGGTTCCTCAAATTCGACATCGAGTTGGGGCGCGGGGCCTTCAAGACCGTCTTCAAGGGCTTCGACACCGACACCTGGGTGGAGGTTGCGTGGTGCGAGCTCCAGGTGAGCCCCCAAACCCGGGGGGGGCCCCCAAAACGCGGCGGGAGGGCGGGGGGGCTTCGTTTTGGGGGGCGGGGCTTGTTCGGCGGGTTTACGGTACGGCGGCGCCTCAAACTCACCTTGAGCCTCTTCCAATGTCATCGACGCCCCAAAACTCACCCATGAACCCAACAGTTGGTCCCTCAAACTCATCCTGAGCCTCTTCTGATGTCATCGACACCCCAAAATTCACCCATGAACCCAACGGTTGGTCCCTCAAACTCATCCTGAGCCTCTTCTGATGTCATCGACACCCCAAAACTCACCCATGAACCCAACGGTTGGTCCCTCAAACTCATCCTGAGCCTCTTCCAATGTCATCGACACCCCAAAACTCACCCATGAACCCAACGGTTGGTCCCTCAAACTCACCTTGAGCCTCTTCCAATGTCATCGATGCCCCAAAATTCACCCATGAACCCAACGGTTGGTCCCTCAAACTCACCTCGAGCCTCTTCCAATGTCATCGACACCCCAAAATTCACCCATGAACCCAATGGTTGGTCCCTCAAACTCACCTTGAGCCTCTTCCAATGTCATCGATGCCCCAAAACTCACCCATGAACCCAACGGTTGGTCCCTCAAACTCACCTCGAGCCTCTTCCAATGTCATCGACACCCCAAAATTCACCCATGAACCCAATGGTTGGTCCCTCAAACTCATCCTGAGCCTCTTCCATTGTCATCGACACCCCAAAACTCACCCATGAACCCAACGGTTGGTCCCTCAAACTCACCTTGAGCCTCTTCCATTGTCATCGACACCCCAAAACTCACCCATGAACCCAACGGTTGGTCCCTCAAACTCACCTCGAGCCTCTTCCAATGTCATCGACACCCCAAAACTCACCCATGAACCCAACGGTTGGTCCCTCAAACTCACCTTGAGCCTCTTCCAATGTCATCGATGCCCCAAAACTCACCCATGAACCCAACGGTTGGTCCCTCAAACTCACCTCGAGCCTCTTCCAATGTCATCGACACCCCAAAATTCACCCATGAACCCAATGGTTGGTCCCTCAAACTCATCCTGAGCCTCTTCCATTGTCATCGACACCCCAAAACTCACCCATGAACCCAACGGTTGGTCCCTCAAACTCACCTTGAGCCTCTTCCATTGTCATCGACACCCCAAAACTCACCCATGAACCCAACGGTTGGTCCCTCAAACTCACCTTGAGCCTCTTCCATTGTCATCGACACCCCAAAACTCACCCATGAACCCAACGGTTGGTCCCTCAAACTCATCCTGAGCCTCTTCCATTGTCATCGACGCCCCAAAACTCACCCATGAACCCAACAGTTGGTCCCTCAAACTCATCCTGAGCCTCTTCCAATGTCATCGATGCCCCAAAACTCACCCATGAACCCAACGGTTGGTCCCTCAAACTCATCCTGAGCCTCTTCCAATGTCATCGACGCCCCAAAACTCACCCATGAACCCAACGGTTGGTCCCTCAAACTCATCTTGAGCCTCTTCCAATGTCATCGACACCCCAAAACTCACCCATGAACCCAACGGTTGGTCCCTCAAACTCATCCTGAGCCTCTTCCAATGTCATCGACGCCCCAAAACTCACCCATGAACCCAACGGTTGGTCCCTCAAACTCATCCTGAGCCTCTTCCAATGTCATCGACGCCCCAAAACTCACCCATGAACCCAACGGTTGGTCCCTCAAACTCATCTTGAGCCTCTTCCAATGTCATCGACACCCCAAAACTCACCCATGAACCCAACGGTTGGTCCCTCAAACTCATCCTGAGCCTCTTCCAATGTCATCGACACCCCAAAACTCACCCATGAACCCAACGGTTGGTCCCTCAAACTCACCTCGAGCCTCTTCCAATGTCATCGACACCCCAAAACTCACCCATGAACCCAACGGTTGGTCCCTCAAACTCATCCTGAGCCTCTTCCAATGTCATCGACGCCCCAAAACTCACCCATGAACCCAACGGTTGGTCCCTCAAACTCATCCTGAGCCTCTTCCAATGTCATCGACACCCCAAAATTCACCCCTGAACTCAATGGTTGGTCCCTCAAACTCATCCTGAGCCTCTTCCATTGTCATCGACACCCCAAAACTCACCCATGAACCCAACGGTTGGTCCCTCAAACTCACCTTGAGCCTCTTCCATTGTCATCGACACCCCAAAACTCACCCATGAACCCAACGGTTGGTCCCTCAAACTCACCTTGAGCCTCTTCCAATGTCATCGACACCCCAAAACTCACCCATGAACCCAACGGTTGGTCCCTCAAACTCATCCTGAGCCTCTTCCAATGTCATCGACACCCCAAAACTCACCCATGAACCCAACGGTTGGTCCCTCAAACTCACCTTGAGCCTCTTCCATTGTCATCGACACCCCAAAACTCACCCATGAACCCAACGGTTGGTCCCTCAAACTCATCCTGAGCCTCTTCCATTGTCATCGACGCCCCAAAACTCACCCATGAACCCAACAGTTGGTCCCTCAAACTCATCCTGAGCCTCTTCCAATGTCATCGATGCCCCAAAACTCACCCATGAACCCAACGGTTGGTCCCTCAAACTCATCCTGAGCCTCTTCCAATGTCATCGACACCCCAAAATTCACCCATGAACCCAACGGTTGGTCCCTCAAACTCATCCTGAGCCTCTTCCAATGTCATCGACACCCCAAAACTCACCCATGAACCCAACGGTTGGTCCCTCAAACTCATCCTGAGCCTCTTCCAATGTCATCGACGCCCCAAAATTCACCCATGAACCCAACGGTTGGTCCCTCAAACTCATCAGTTCCCTAGTTTAACCCTTCCAACCCCTCAGCGGATCCCACATTGGCTCCCCCAAAGCCCTCGACGTCCCCCCGATGCTCACGGTCACCCCCGAATCTTGCCGATTCACCCCACATCCGTCCGTCCCTCTCCCAAATTTCCACATTCTCCCTTTAAACTGCCGGATTTCGCGCCGTCGCCCTCCAAATCCATCCCACCCACAGCCTTCGGGTCGCCGACGGCGGCTGTGGGGAAGCGCGCGGGGGCCTCGCGCCTCGATTCGCCGCTCGCTCCGGTGGGCGAAACCCAACCCCCCGGTTGAGCTGTGAAGTCGGGGGCGGGTTCGACGTCATCGCCCCGCCCTCCGCCAGGACCGTAAGTTGACCAAGGCGGAGCAGCAGCGGTTCAAGGAGGAAGCGGAGATGTTAAAGGGGTTGCAGCACCCCAATATCGTCCGTTTCTACGACTCTTGGGAGTCTACGGTCAAGGGCAAGAAGTGCATCGTCCTCGTCACCGAACTCATGACCTCCGGCACCCTCAAGACGTGAGTGGGGGCGGGCGTGGCGGGCGTGGCGAGGGCGGGGTGGGGGAGCGGCGACGATGGGTTGGGTCATCTCCGTCCCGTAGGTACCTCAAGAGGTTCAAGGTGATGAAACCCAAGGTTTTACGGAGCTGGTGCCGGCAAATCTTGAAGGGTCTCCATTTTCTGCACACCCGTACGCCGCCCATCATCCACCGGGACCTCAAGTGCGACAACATCTTCATCACCGGCCCAACGGGTTCGGTGAAGATCGGCGATTTGGGGTTGGCCACCCTCATGCGGACGTCCTTCGCCAAGAGCGTCATCGGTAAGGCGGGCCGCGCCGAGGCGCCGCCGTCGGGCGCCGGTTGCGGGTTCTCACACCGGCCGCGCCGTAGGTACGCCGGAATTTATGGCGCCGGAGATGTACGAGGAACGTTACGATGAGTCGGTGGACGTCTACGCCTTCGGGATGTGCATGTTGGAGATGGGAACCTCCGAGTATCCCTACTCCGAGTGCCAAAACGCCGCCCAGATTTACCGCAAAGTCACCAGCGTGAGTTTCCGGGGTTGGCGCCGCGGCCCGAGGCCCCGCCCGCCGGCGCGGTGACGTCGTCGCCGTTCCTCCTCCCGTAGGGCATCAAACCGGCCAGTTTTGAGAAGGTGACGGATCCGGAGGTGAAGGAAATCATCGAAGGTTGCATCCGGCAAAAGAAATCGGAGAGGTGGGAAGAGCGCCGTGCCGGGGGAGGGACTTCCCGGGCATGGCCCCGCCCGTTGACCACGCCCTCCACCGTAGGCTTTCCATCCGGGATCTGCTCAACCACGTCTTCTTCGCCGAGGACACGGGTTTACGGGTGGAGCTGGCGGAGGAAGACGAGGGGGTCGAGTCCTCTTTGGCGCTTCGGCTTTGGGTGGAAGATCCGAAGAAATTGAAGGGGAAACACAAGGACAACGAGGCCATCGAGTTCAGCTTCGACCTGGAGGCCGACGTCCCCGAGGAGGTGGCCTACGAGATGGTGAGAGGGGCCGGGGGGGGTTGGGGGCACGGTTTGGGGGGTGAAAACCCACCGGGGGGACCCCGAAACACTGCTGGGTTTGGCCCCTCCCACTTGACATGACCCTTCCGTACATCAAAGACCCTCCAAAATGGCCACAAAACCTATGGTTCGTTGCTCAAAGTCATCTCGAAGGTCTCCTGAAGTCCGTGACCCCCCAAAACTCACCCATGAACCCAACGGTTGGTCCCTCAAACTCACCTCGAGCCTCTTCCAATGTCATCGACGCCCCAAAACTCACCCATGAACCCAACGGTTGGTCCCTCAAACTCATCCTGAGCCTCTTCCAATGTCATCGACACCCCAAAACTCACCCATGAACCCAACGGTTGGTCCCTCAAACTCACCTCGAGCCTCTTCCAATGTCATCGACACCCCAAAACTCACCCATGAACCCAACGGTTGGTCCCTCAAACTCATCCTGAGCCTCTTCCAATGTCATCGACGCCCCAAAACTCACCCATGAACCCAACGGTTGGTCCCTCAAACTCATCCTGAGCCTCTTCCAATGTCATCGACGCCCCAAAACTCACCCATGAACCCAACGGTTGGTCCCTCAAACTCATCTTGAGCCTCTTCCAATGTCATCGACACCCCAAAACTCACCCATGAACCCAACGGTTGGTCCCTCAAACTCATCCTGAGCCTCTTCCAATGTCATCGACACCCCAAAACTCACCCATGAACCCAACGGTTGGTCCCTCAAACTCACCTCGAGCCTCTTCCAATGTCATCGACACCCCAAAACTCACCCATGAACCCAACGGTTGGTCCCTCAAACTCATCCTGAGCCTCTTCCAATGTCATCGACGCCCCAAAACTCACCCATGAACCCAACGGTTGGTCCCTCAAACTCATCCTGAGCCTCTTCCAATGTCATCGACGCCCCAAAACTCACCCATGAACCCAACGGTTGGTCCCTCAAACTCATCTTGAGCCTCTTCCAATGTCATCGACACCCCAAAACTCACCCATGAACCCAACGGTTGGTCCCTCAAACTCATCCTGAGCCTCTTCCAATGTCATCGACACCCCAAAACTCACCCATGAACCCAACGGTTGGTCCCTCAAACTCACCTCGAGCCTCTTCCAATGTCATCGACACCCCAAAATTCACCCATGAACCCAACGGTTGGTCCCTCAAACTCATCCTGAGCCTCTTCCAATGTCATCGACACCCCAAAACTCACCCATGAACCCAACGGTTGGTCCCTCAAACGCATCCTGAGCCTCTTCCAATGTCATCGACACCCCAAAATTCACCCATGAACCCAACGGTTGGTCCCTCAAACTCATCCTGAGCCTCTTCCAATGTCATCGATGCCCCAAAACTCACCCATGAACCCAACGGTTGGTCCCTCCAATGCATCCTGAGCCTCTTCCAATGTCATCGACACCCCAAAACTCACCCATGAACCCAACGGTTGGTCCCTCAAACTCATCCTGAGCCTCTTCCAATGTCATCGATGCCCCAAAACTCACCCATGAACCCAACGGTTGGTCCCTCAAACTCATCCTGAGCCTCTTCCAATGTCATCGACACCCCAAAACTCACCCATGAACCCAACGGTTGGTCCCTCAAACTCATCCTGAGCCTCTTCCAATGTCATCAGCACCCCAAAACTCACCCATGAACCCAACGGTTGGTCCCTCAAACTCACCTTGAGCCTCTTCCAATGTCATCGACACCCCAAAATTCACCCCTGAACTCAACGGTTGGTCCCTCAAACTCATCTTGAGCCTCTTCCAATGTCATCGACGCCCCAAAATTCACCCATGAACCCAACGGTTGGTCCCTCAAACTCATCTTGAGCCTCTTCCAATGTCATCGACACCCCAAAACTCACCCATGAACCCAACGGTTGGTCCCTCAAACTCACCTTGAGCCTCTTCCAATGTCATCGACGCCCCAAAATTCACCCATGAACCCAACGGTTGGTCCCTCAAACTCATCCTGAGCCTCTTCCAAAGTCATCGACACCCCAAAACTCACCCATGAACCCAACGGTTGGTCCCTCAAACTCACCTTGAGCCTCTTCCAAAGTCATCGATGCCCCAAAACTCACCGTGACCCCCACGACTGACCCCTCAATCCCCTCCCAAACCCCTTCCAATACCAATGATCTTCCAAATTCCCCCCCCGGAGGCTCTGATTGGCCGCTGGGCTTGTTCTCGGCCCACCCCCCAACCCTAGCGACTCTCCGTGACCCACCGACACCCCTTTTTTTCCCACCCCCCCCAAAAACCAGGTAAAATCCGGATTCTTCCACGAGAGCGACTCCAAAGCCGTCGCCAAATCCATCCGGGACCGGCTGACGTCGGTGAGGAAGACGCGGATGAGGAAGAACGCGCCGGGGCGGCTCCTCGCCGAAAACGAGGACCCCGAAGTCGACCAACACGTCCGGCAACGACCCCCCGCCCCCGGGGGGACCCCCCCTTTCCACCCCCCGCCCCGGGACCCCCCCAAATTCCTCGCCGGCGGTTGCTCCGAAGGGACATGGGAGAACGGCGCGGGGGCGGAGCCGGCGGCGGGGGCGGAGCCGGCGGGCGTCGACGGGGAGGCGGGGTTTGCGGGGACGCAAGGTCGCGGGGTGGCTGCGGCGGGGGAGGGGCGGACGAAGATGGCTCCGGGCGGGCCCTGCCCGGGGATGGCGCCGGAGCCGACTGGGATGGTCCTGCCACCAACTGGGATGGCGCCAGTGCCAACTGGGATGGCCCCGCAGCCAACTGGGATGGCCCCAGTGCCAACTGGGGCCCCAGTGCCAACTGGGATGGCACCACAGCCAACTGGGATGGCCCCAGTGCCAACTGGGATGGCACCGCAGCCAACTGGGATGGCCCCGCCACCAACTGGGATGGCACCACAGCCAACTGGGATGGCACCGCAGCCAATTGGGATGGCACCACAGCCAACTGGGATGGCGCTGCCACCAACTGGGATGGCACCACAGCCAACTGGGATGGCCCCAGTGCCAACTGGGATGGCACCGCCGCCAACTGGGATGGCCCCGGTGCCAACTGGGATGGCGCCGCCACCAACTGGGATGGCCCCAGTGCCAACTGGGATGGCTCCACAGCCAACTGGGATGGCACCACAGCCAACTGGGATGGCCCCAGTGCCAACTGGGATGGCCCTACAGCCAACTGGGATGGCCCCAGTGCCAACTGGGATGGCACCGCAGCCAACTGGGATGGCCCCAGTGCCAACTGGGATGGCGCCGCCACCAACTGAGATGGCCCCAGTGCCAACTGGGATGGTCCTGCCACCAACTGGGGAGCCAGAGCCAACTGGGATGGCACCACAGCCAACTGGGGAGCCACAGCCACCAAGTGGGATGGCACCACAGACAACTGGGATGGGACCGCTGGCTCCTGGGATGCCACCACCCCCAACTGGGATGGCACCGCAGCCAACTGGAACATCACCAGCTCCAGGGCTGCCACCGCAGCCACCTCCCATCATGAAGCTGCAGCCGGGGCTGCCACCGGCTCCGGGGACGTCACCAACCCCGGGGGTGCCACCAGCACCGCCCCCCACCCACCCAACCTGTCCCCCACCTGACGACCCACCCCCGCACCCCGATCCCCCCAAATCCATCCCCAACCCCCCGGATCCGGCCGCCTTCCTCCGCGTCCCCGAGGCCGACCCCGCCGGCGCCAAACCCGACCGCGTCCGGCAGCGCCGAAGCTCCTGCCCGCGCCCGGAGAAGGTTCCTCGCTTCCAACTCACCGTCCTCCAGGTCGGCGGTGGGGGGTTATTTTGGGGGGGGGGGGACGGGGACAGAGGTGGGGACACCCCATAACTTGTGTCCCCCCCCTCCCCACCCCAAGGTCTCCTCCCCTGGGGACAACACGGTGGAGTGTCAACTGGAGACCCACGACAGCAAGATGGTGACCTTCAAGTTCGACGCCGACGGCGACGCCCCGGAGGACATCGCCCGCTACATGGTGACCCCCCCCACCCCCGAACCCCAAAACTCCTCCCCCCACCCCCCCCAAAACCCCTCCCCCAGTTAATGCCACCCCCCTACCCCCGATCGTCGGCGACCCCTGGAAGGTTGAGGAGAACTTCGTGCTGGAGGGCGAGCGGGAGAGATTCGCCGAGGAGCTGAAGGCCATCGTGGCGCGGGCGCGGGGGCTCCTCGGTGGCCCCCCTGCGGACCCCCAGGTGCCCACCCCCACCCCAGATGCCCCCGTGCACCCCTCCCCCCCCCCCAAACACTGGGGGCCACCCACCCCCTTGACCCCCCCACCCCAATATGTCTCCCCACAGGCGGGACCTCCTGAGCAGGCCGGTGGTGGTGAGTGGGGGGGGGGGGGTGGGAGGGGAAGGGGGGGGTGTAGGGGGGTGTCACCCCCACCCTGACCACCCTGCCCCTCCCCCACCCCACAGAAGGCGCCCCCCAATCGTCCCCCATCGGTCGTTGGAGGTTTTGCATCAACCAAACCATCAGGAACCGGGAAGGAACCGGTGGGTCACCCCAGGGGGGCCGTGGGGGGGGACACCAAGGGGGGGGGGTGTCCCCACCCCACCCCTCCCCCCAACCTCCATGGATTGGTGGGGGTGGGGGTTGTCCCCAAACCCGGCGGCCTCGGTGGCCCCCAAGGGTGGGGGGGTGGGTGACCCCAACCCCGGTGGCCCCCAAGGGCGGGGGGTGGGTGTCCCCAAACCCCAAGAGCTGAGGGACCCCCCAGGACCGGGGCCAGGCGTCGCCGGCGCGCGGGAGCGGGGCGGACCCCGGGGAGCGGAGCTGGGTGTCCCCAAAGCCCAGGAGCTGGACGTCCCCCGAGGAGAGGAGACGGTCGTCACCGGTGCTGGGGAGCGGGATGGACCCACGGGAGCAGAGGTGACCATCCCCAACCCCACGCCCTTGGTGCCCCCCGAGACCTTGGTGCCCCCCAAGACCCATCGATGACCATCCCCAACCCAAGCCCTTGGTGCCCCCCAAGACCCATCAATGATGTCCCCAACCCAAGCCCTTGGTGTCCCCCAAGACCCATGGATGACCATCCCCAACCCAAGCCCTTGGTGCCCCCCAAGCCCTTGGTGTCCCCCAAGACCCATGGATGACCATCCCCAACCCAAGCCCTTGGTGCCCCCCAAGACCCATCGATGACCATCCCCAACCCAAGCCCTTGGTGCCCCCCAAGACCCATCAATGATGTCCCCAACCCAAGCCGTTGGTGCCCCCCAAGACCCATGGATGACCATCCCCAACCCAAGCCGTTGGTGCCCCCCAAGACCCATGGATGACCATCCCCAACCCAAGCCCTTGGTGCCCCCCAAGCCCTTGGTGCCCCCCAAGACCCATCGATGACGTCCCCAACCCAAGCCCTTGGTGCCCCCCAAGACCCATCGATGACCATCCCCAACCCAAGCCCTTGGTGCCCCCCGAGCCCCCAGAACCCCAAGACCTTGACGTCCCCCAGACCCCAACACCTCCATGTCCCTCAAAGGCCGGCGACACTCGCCCTGATGCCCCCCCGCCATACTGGGGGGGCCGGGTGGCCACCTGAGCCCCGCCCCCGTCTCCCCAGGCCCAGCCCACGGGCCCCGCCCTGCCGGGGGCGGGGTCTTTCCCACCGGGGTCCAGCTGCCCCCACCCGAAGACCCCCGTGAGCAGGAAGGTCTGGGGCCGCAGGATCAAGAGCTGGGCCCGGCGCCTCCAGCAGCCCCCCGCCGCCGCGGGGGGCCCCCCCCGGCCAGGTAGGGTGGGGCACCCCATCTATACCCCCCCATACCCCCCCATACCCCCCCCATGCCCCCCATCTATACCCCCCCAACTTACCCCCATCTATGCCCCCCCATTTATAGCCCCCCCACTCCTGCCCCTCTCCATAGGTGCCCCCTATATGTACCCCCATATACCCCCTGCCCCATACGCACCACCCTATAGAGCCTCCCAATGTACCCCCCCTCTGTATACCCCTCATATATCCCCCTCCCCGTATATAGGCCCTATATATGCCCCTCCCCATATACAGGCCTCATGTATCCCCCTCCCCATATATGCCCCTCCCAATAGGCCCCTGCCCCTATATGGGCCCCATATATACTCCTTTTCATATACAGGCCCCATATATACCCCTCCCCACGTATAGGCCTCATATATTCCCCTCCTCATGTAGACCCCTCCCAATATATCCCCCAACCCATCTATAGGTGCCATATCTACGCCTTGCTCTATATCCCCCTCCCCACATATCTCCTTCCCTATATATAGGCGCCATATGTACCTCTCCCCGTATATAGACCTCCTATATACCCCTCCTCATACTTCCCCCTAAATATACACCCCCGTATAGCCCCATAGATCCTTCTCTCCATATATAACCCCCATATATACTCCCTATACACCCCCCAACCCCTCCCCCATACGCCCCCCTATAGAGACCCCTCCCCCATACGCCCCCCGCTCACCCCTCCCCCCCCGCAGGGGAGGCGCAGGAGCTCGGGGACCCCCCCCGGCGGGGCCGCTGCCAGGTGGGTGATTGGGGGGGCCCTGGGGGGGGAACCCCTGGGACCCCCCGAAACTGCCCCAGGGACCCCAAAACTGCCCCAGGGAACCCCCAAAGTGCCCCCGGGACCCCCCGAAACTGCCCCAGGGACTCCCCAAAGTGCCTCTGGGACCCCCCGAAACTGCCCCAGGGACCCTGAAACTGCCCCAGGGACCCCCCAAACTCCCCAAAGGGACCCCCAAATTACCCCAGGGACCCCAAAACTACCCCAGGGACCCCCCAAACTCCCCAAAGGGACCCTCAACGTCTCCAGGGACCCCCAAATTGCCCTAGGCACCTGAAAATGCCCCCCCCCGGACCCCCAAATTACCCCAAGCACCCAAAACTACCCGGCCAGGACCCCCAAACTGCCCCAGGGACCCCCCAAAGTGCCCCTGGGACCCCCCCAAAACTGCCCCCGGGACCCCCAAAGTGCCCCCTGGGTGCCCCAAATTACCCCAGGGACCCCCAAATTACCCCCAGGGACCCCAAAACTACCCCAGGACCCCCAAATTACCCCCAGGCACCCCAAAACTACCCCCCGGGACCCCCAAATTGCCCTCAGGGACCCCAAAACTACCCCAGGGAACCCCCAAATCCCCCAAATCCCCTCACCCCCCCCAGCTCCTATCGCCCCTATGTGCCCCCCCCCTCCAGCCGCTAACGAACCCCGAATCAACCGACCCCCCCGAAAGCGAAGGCGATTGGGGGGAGCCCAGCTCGGAAAGTGAAAGCGGGGGGGTGGGGGGACCCCCCCGGAGCCCCCCCGGAGCCCCCCCCCGCCCCCCCGGATCCCCCTCGTCCCCCATGAGCAGCGACGGGGAGACGGACCCCGAAGATGAAGATTTGCGGGCGGAGCTGCGAAGGCTGCGGGAAAAGTGAGGGTTTTGGGGGGGTCACGGGGAGTTTTGGGGGGGCCCCCCAATATCGGGGGACCCCCGCCAATATCGGGGGACCCGCCCTGACCCCCCCCCATAGGCATATCCAGGAGGTGGTGACGTTACGGGCGCAGCAGGACAAGGAGCTGCGGGAGCTGCACGGGCGCCTCCGCGCCCTAAAAGAAGCTCGGGGGGACCCCCCAAAATTTGGGGGACCCCCCCCCCGGGGAGTATGGGGGACCCCCTCATCACTGCCCCGGGGGATCCCCCCGACGCCTTCGCGGTGCCAAGGGAAGAGGACGGGGAAGGGGTGCGGCGGCGGCAGGTTTGGGGGTGGGGTGGGGGGATTTTGGGGGTACAGGGGAGGTTTTGGGGTGCTCTGTGGTGTGGGGAGGGGGGTTTTGGGGTGCGGGGGGGTGATTTGGGGTGCGTGGAAGGGGTTTGGGGTGCGGGGGGGGTGATTTGGGGTGCGTGGAGGGGGTTTCGGGGTTCAAGGGGGGGCTTTTGGGGTGCAGGGAGGCATTTTTTGGGGGTTCTGTGGTCGGGGGAGGGGTTTTGGGGTGCAATGGAGGGATTTGGGGTACAGGGAGGGGACTTTGGGGTTCAGGGAGGCTTTTGGGGTGCTCCATGGTGTGGGGAGGGGGGTTTTGGGGTTCAAGGGGGGGCTTTTAGGGTGCAGGGAGGCAGTTTTGGGGTGCACAGGGGGATTTGGGGTGCAGGAAGGGGGTTTTGGGGTTCAAGGGGGGGTTTTTGGGGAGCTCCACGGTGTGGAGAGGGCGATTTTGGGGTGCAAGGGGGATTTTTTGGGTGCAGGGAGGTGTTTGGGGGGGGCTCCGTGGTCAGGGGAGGGGTTTTGGGGTGTAATGGGGGGATTTGGGGTACAGGGAGGGGACTTTGGGGTTCGGGGGGACTTTTGGGGTGCTCCGTGGTGTGGGGAGGGGGGGTTTGGGGTGCAGGAAGGGGGTTTGGGGGTTCAAGGGGGGGCTTTTGGGGTGCAGAGAGGGGGGTTTTGGGGTGCAAGGGGGGTTTGGGATGCAGGGAGGGGTTTTTTTGGGGTGCAAGGGGGGGTTTTTGGGGTGCAGAAAGGGGGTTTTTTTGGGGTGCAAGGGGGTTTGGGGTGCAGGGAGGGGGTTTTTAGGGTGCAGGGAGGGGGTTTTTTGGGGTGCAAGGGGGGTTTTGGGGTGCAGGGAGGGGGTTTTTTGGGGTGCTCTGGAAAGGGGGTTTGGCGGTACAGGGGGATACGGGGAGCGCTGGGAGGAGATTTTGGGGGTGCGGGGTGGGATTTGGGGAAGGGGGCTCCTCCCACCCCCCCCCGGACACCTGTGTCCCCCCCCAAACCCCTTCCCCTCCCCCTTCCAGGCCCCCCCACCCCCGCAGCCCCCCCAAACCCCCCCCCCAGCCCCCCCAAAAAAGGGGCTCTTCACCGACGACCTGCACCGGCTGGTGGACGAGTGGGTGCAGGACACGGCCCGAGCCCAGGTAAGGGGGGGCCCCCCGTACCCCCTTTTTTGGGGTGCTGGGGGGCGGTCCCAATATTTTAACCCCCCCTTCCTTTCTTCCCCCTCCCACCCCCCAATATTTCCCCTCCCCCCCCTTTCTCCCCCCCCCCCAATCCCACAGGGGACCTCGTCGTGGGTGGCCACCCTCCGCGGCGCCCGGATGAACCCCCAAAAATGGGGGGTCCCACCCCCACCCCCCAAAAAAAAACAACCTCCGAGGGGGGGGCTCCCCCCTCCCATCAGGGGCTGAGTGAGGGGGGCCCCCCCCGGGACCCTAAAAACGCTGCTTTCCCCCCTCAAATCCCCTTGTTTCACCCCAAAACCCCCCCCCATTTCGGGTTGTGTCGCCCCCTTTTTGCCCCTCGTAGGGTGAACCCCAATTTTCAGCCCCAAAATTGCCTCGTTTCACCCCAAAAATCCCTCTTTTTGGGGGGTCTGACCCCCCCTCATAGGGTGAACCCCAATTTTTGGCCCCCCAAATCACCTCTTTTCACCCCAAAACCCCTTTGTTTTGTCCTTCTCTGTCAGGTGAACCCCAATTTTAGGCCCTGAAATCGCCTTGTTTCACCCCAAAACTGCCTTGTTTTGCCTCCCCGTACGATAAACCCCAATTTTCAGCCCCCAAATCACCTCGTTTCACCCCAAAATCCCTCATTTTTGGGGTCTGAGCCCCCCCATGGGATGACCTCAATTTGTGGCCCCCAAAATCACCCCCTTTCACCCCAAAACCCCCTTGTTTTGTCCTTCTCTGCTGGGCGAACCCCAATTTTCAGCCCCCAAATCACCTCATTTTACCCCAAAATCCCTTTTTTTTGGGGGGTCCCTCCCCCTTTTTGCCCCTCCCAATAAAGTCACTGGTCTTTTGGCCCCCAAATCACCTTTTTTTACCTCAAACCCCCGTTTTTGGGCCTATTGCCCTTTCTGCCCCTCCCCCCCAAAGTGACCCCACTTTTTGGCCCCCAAACCAACTCATTTCACCCCAAACCTCCCCTTTTTGCCTCCCTCATGAGGTCACCCCAATTTTTGCCCCCAAAATCATCACATTTCACCCCAAACCCCCCTTTTTGGGGCCTATCGCATTTTTTTGGCCCCCCTCATGAGGTGACCCCAACTTTTAGCCCCAAAACGGCCTCATTTCACCCCAAAACACATCGGTTGAACCCCACACCCTCTCTCCCCCCCAATTTACCCCCCAAATCCCTGTTTTTTCCCCCCAAAACCACCGGGAGCCCCAAAACCACCCCATTTCACCCCAAACCTCCCCCGCAGGCCTGCGATTCCCCTTCACGCAACCGTGGCTGGGAGGGAACTGGCCAAACTCGTGTTACTGGTGACCACCACCATACCAGTGACCCCTCCCCATACTGGTCGTACTGGTGCGACTGCCCCTCCCCCCCTCCTTCCCCCCCCTCCCCCCCCTCCCCCTCCCCCCCCCCCCCATTTTTTGGGTCATCTCTTCCCATTTTCCACCCATCTACCTCACCCGTTCACTAGCCAGCGAGGTTTTGGGGTGAATTCCCGGGTATTTGGGTTCTGAGGGGAACGCAGGAGTTTAATTTTTAGGGGGAAATTGTTAAAAAGGGCGAAAAAACCCCTAAAATAAAAACGTGGTTGGTGGGCGCCACTCCCAAGATGGCGGCCGCGCCGCACTTGCCACTCCCAAGATGGCGGCGCCCAACGCACCGCCTATGGGGAGGCGTGCGGGCTCCAACCTTCCCAAGATGGCGTCCGTGCCCTTCTCAAGATGGCGGCGCGGCGCGGTCAAAATGGCGCCTCGGCCCCGCCCTCTCCCTCCCCGTTTCCGCGTTTGAATAAAACTTTATCGGGCGGCCGGAGCCGGGCAGGAGCCGCGGCGGCGGCGGCGGAACCGGGGCCGGGCCGGGACCGGGCGGCGGTAACCGGGAGGTGGCGGTGGAACGGCCGGGAGAGGCCTCAGGCCTGGCCGCTGGGGCCTGCGGCCTAGTCGGGAGGTGGCGGTGCGGGACGCGTAGGCCTCGCGGGGAGCCCGGGGCCCTGTAGGCCTCGCGGGGGGGAACGACCCGGGCCCTATAGGCCTTTGGGGGGGGGAAGGACCCTATAGAGCCGGGGCAGGGGGGAGCTGGGGCCCTATAGGCCTTTTGAGGGGAGCCCCGGGGCCCTGTAGGCGCTTGGAGGGGGCCCGGGGCCCTACAGGCCCCTTTTTGGGGGGGTTTAGGGCCCTATAGGCGTTTTAGGGGATCCCAAGGACTTACAGAGCTGGGAAGACTCTATAGGTCCTTTTGGGGGTGTCCCAGGGCCCTATAGGTTCTTTTGGCGGGAGTGCAGGGTCTTACAGAGCTGGGGAGACCCTATAGGCCGTTTTGGGGGTGTCCCAGGGCCCTATAGAGCTGGGGAGACCCTATAGGCCCTTTTGGGGGTGTCCCAGGGCCCTATAGAGTTTGGGAGACCCTATAGGCTGTTTTGGGGGTGTCCCAGGGCCCTATAGAGCTGGGGAGACCCTGTATGCCCTTTTGGGGGTGTCCCAGGGCCCTATAGAGCTAGGGAGACCCTATAGGTCCTTCTGGGGGGAGCCCAGGGCCCTATAGATCTGAGAACACCTTATAGGCCCGTTTGAGGGTGTTCTAGGTCCCTATAGATCTGTGGGGGGGAGTTATTGTGTTCCCTAAGTCCCTATAGGGGGAATTGGCTGCCCCCCCTATAGAGCGGGGAGCATACAGGGAAGCGTTAAAGGGGGGTGGGTGGCTACAGGAAGGGTTTCCTATAGGGGGTCCCTATAGAAAAGCCGTGGGAGGGTGTTTTATAGGGGAAGGGGGGTGATAGGGATCTGTAGGGCAGCAGGGCGGATGTCCTGGGCTGGGGGACGGGGTTGGGGGGGTCTATAGGGGCGTGGTGGTGGGTCTATAGGGGCAGGGGGGTCCCTATAGGAGCGGGGGGGGGGGCCATGGCCTCGGTGCCCGTATACTGCCTGTGCCGGCTGCCCTACGATGTCACCCGCTTCATGATCGAGTGCGACGGCTGCCAGGACTGGTTCCATGGCAGGTGGGCTGCTGGGAGGGACTGGGGGGGCACTGGGGGGCACGGGGGGGGTGCTGGGAGGGACTGGGGGGGCACTGGGAGGGACTGGGAGGCGAAGAGGGGGTACTGGGGGGCTACTGGGATGGACTGGGAGCCTACTGGGATAGACTGGGGGGACTGGGAGGGACTGGGATGGATTGGGAGGGGACTGGGGCGGTTGCTGAAGGGGTGGGGACAGGGACTGGGGGGGCACTGGGAGGGACTGGGGAGTGAGGAGGGGGACTGGGATGGACTGGGAGGGGACTGGGGGTGACTGGGAGGTGCTCAAGGGGTACTGGGGTAACTGGGGGTAACTGGGAGGGATAGAGGGAGAGCTGGGCCTGGGGTGTACTGGGAGGCCCCGGGGGGGTGTACTGGGAGGCCTGGGGGGGGCTACTGGGGGTTACTGGGAGGCACTGGGCCCTACTGGGAGGCCTGAGGCGGGCTCCCCGCAGCTGCGTGGGGGTGGAGGAGGAGGCGGCGGCCGAGATCGACCTCTACCACTGCCCCAAGTGCGAGGTGCTGCACGGCCCCTCCGTCAGTGAGTGCCTATAGCGCTATGGGGGGCGGGGGGCTCACGGGCCTCGTGGCCCCCTATGGGGCCGTGTGGGATGGGCCCGTGCCCCTATGGGGCCCTATGGGGCCGTGTGGGATGGGCCCGTGCCCCTATGGGGCCCTATGGGGCCGTGTGGGATGGGCCTGTGCCCCTATGGGGCCCTATGGGGCTGTGTGGGATGGGCCTGTGCCCCTATGGGGCCCTATGGGGCCGTGTGGGATGGGCCTGTGCCCCTATGGGGCCCTATGGGGCTGTGTGGGATGGGCCTGTGCCCCTATGGGGCCCTATGGGGCCGTGTGGGATGGGCCCGTGCCCCTATGGGGCTGTGTGGGATGGGCCCGTGCCCCTATGGGGCCGTGTGGGATGGGGTCAGGCCCCTATGGGGCCGTGTGGGATGGGGTCAGGCCCCTATGGGGCCCTATGGGGCCGTGTGGGATGGGGTCAGGCCCCCTATGGGGCCAGGTCTGGGCCCCTATGGAGCCCTATGGGGACCTATGGGACGGGGTCTGGGCCCTATGGGGCTGGGCCTGGGTTATATAGGGCCCTATGGGAGGGGGTCTGGGCCCAATGGGGCCAGGTCTGGGTCATATAGGGCCCTATGGGCCCGGGTCAGGCCTTATAGGGCCAGATCTGGGTGTTATAGGGTCTAATAAGACTGGGTTTGGGTCTTATAGGGCTTTATAGGGCCATGGCTGGGCCTTATGGGGCCGTATGGGGCTGGGGACGTATGGGGAGGGGGGTGGGGGAGGGTCTCTGTGCGCTGGTTCACACCATGAACCAGAGGCTGAGCCTCGTAAGGCCCTATAGGGCCGCGCCGGGGCCTCGTAAGGCCCTATAGGGCCGCGCCGGGGCCTCACAGGGCTATATGGGGCTAGGGCTTGGTGGGCTGGTTCCCCCATCCTGGGCCATATGGGATCCTATGGGACCATATGGGACTCGGGGTGGTTCCCCCGCCCCGTGGCCGGCTGGGCCCCTATAGGGCTGGGGCCAGTCCCCCACCCGTGGCCGTACGGGATCGTATGGGCCCGGGGCTGGGCTGGTTCCCCCATCCCCGGCCATGGGGGGGGCTTTAGGGCCCCGGGCCCGTATGGATCCATACGTTCCCGGCCGTCCCGCAGTGAAGCGCCGCCGCGGCCCCCCGAAGCCCCCGGAGGCGGAGCCGGGCCGCCCCGTCCGCACCGGCAGCGCCCAGTTCGTGCGGGAGCTGCGGGGCCGGACCTTCCCCAGGTGAGGGGACGTATAGAGACGGGCCCTATGGCCCCTATAGGGGCCCTCGGGGCGCTCTGTAACGCCTCTGCGGGTGTTTAGGGTCGGGCCGTATGGGGGGCAGCCCCGGGGCGTTACGGGGTGGTGGATCCCTTTCCTATAGGTGCTGTGGGGCCTGTAGAGGTGCTATAGGGGCCGTACGGCTTCTCGGGGTGCTAAGGAGGCTTTGTGAGGACCGTATAGAGCCTTTACAGCCTGATAAGGGCTATATATGCTCCTAAGGTGCTGGGGGAGATGCATTACAATTCCATAAGGTCCGTATAGGCTCTTTGGGTGCTATAGGGGTGTCAGCGTGGTGCTATAGGAGCTGTACGGCCTACGAGAGTCCTATAGGGGCTGTATTGGTCATCAGAGCCCTATAGGAGACCTATTAAGGCTCTATAGGGGCTGTTAGAGTGCTATAGGGGCTGTGTGGCCCATTGAGGGGCCATATAGGAACCCTATAGGAGCTGCATCACTCGCTGGAGCGCCATACAAAGCTCCTATACACCCTATAGGAGCTGCCGTCGCCCATCAGGCCTATGAAAGCATTATGGGACCTATAGGACCTCTGTATAGGAGCTTTTCTAGGATCTGTAAGACCTGTTTGACTCGTTGGGGTGCTATAGATGTGCTATGAGGTCATTATAGAGCCCATAGGGGCGGCATCACCCCTAGGAGCCCTGCGGAGCTCTTTGAGGACGTATAGGATCTCCATTGCCTGTTGGGGCACCGTATAGGGACCCTATAGAGCTATTAGGGGACTTGGTAAATCTCCATGACCCTTTGGACTGCTACAGAAAGCTTATTAACCTACTATAGGATCTATAGGGCCTACGGGACTTGTCACGCCGCTATAGAGACTCTGCAAAGCCCCTATAGGACTTATACAAGCTGCACAACCACCTCCAGCTGCCTTCTAAAGCTGCTGTAGGAGCTATAGGGGCTGCTTTGCCCACTAGGGCGCCGTATAGGAGCCCTATAGGAGCCGCGTCGCTCGTTGGACCTCCACAGGAGCTGTACTAAGCCACTATAGGATCTATAGGGGCCGCACCATCCCTTCGACCACCCCAAGAACCCTATGAAGGAATTATGGCCCATATGGGAGCTCCAGCACCCGTCAGCCCCTATATAGAAGCGCTGTAGCACCATTATAGGAGTTGCACCACCTATATCACGTCTTGTGGGGGCTATGGGAGCCCAGCAAAGCCGCTATAGGATCTATAGGGGCCGCATCAGCCCTCAGACCACCCCAAGAGCCCTACAAAGGAGTTACAGCCCTTATAGGAGCTCCAGCGCGCTTTAGGCCCCTATATAGAAATACTATGAGTTCTTTATAGGAGTTATAAGGTTTACATTGTGTCTTGGGGGTATACAAGTCTGATGAAGCCATTATAGGATCTATAGGGGCATCATCACCCCTCAGACCACCCCAAGAACCCTAGGAAGGAGTTACAGGTGTTGTAGGAGCTCCAGGAGTCTTCAGCCCCTATATAGGAACGCTGTAAAGCCGTTATAGGAGCTATAGGGTCTATATTACGTGTTGGGGCACTACAGGAACCTGATGAAGCCGCTATAGGATCTATAGGGGCTGCATCACCCCTCAGACCACCCCAAGAGCCCTACAAAGGAGTTACAGCCCTTATAGGAGCTCTGACACCTTTTAGCCCCTGTATAGAAATCCTGCCAGCTCTCTATAGGGGCTATAGGGTCTGTATGGCGTTTCAGGGGGCTATAGGAGCCTGGCGAAGCCGCTATAGGCTCTATAGGGGCCGCGGGGCTCGTTAACCCCCCGCGAGGACACCCCAAAGCCACCGCAGCAGCGCCGCGACCCTCCCCGGGGTGCCCTGAGAAGCCATCGGTGGGGGACCTATAGGTGCCGGGGGTGGGGGTGGGGGGGGCTATAGGAGCCCTATAGGCGCCTCCATACGTCCCCCGCAGCGCCGACGAGGTGCTGCTGCGCCCGAGCGGGGCCCAACTGACCGTCGAGTACCTGGAGGAGAAAACCTTCGGCGTCCCCATCTTGGTGGCCCGGAAAGAGGGGCTGGGGATGACGTTGCCCCCCCCGACCTTCACCCCTCGGGACGTGGAGCATTACGTGGGTGAGTTTTGGGGTTCGGGGGGGGGGTTTGGGGGTCCCCCCCCCCTTTTTGATTGGTCTATAGGGGATTTTGGGGGGTTTCTATAGGGGCGGAGAAGGTGGTGGACGTCATCGACGTGGGGCGCCAGGCCGACTGCCGCATGAGGCTGGGGGACTTCGTGGCGTACCTGGGGGGGCCCCGGCGCGACCGCGTCCTCAACCTCATCAGCCTGGAGTTCTCCGACACGCGGTGGGTGACGCCGGCGCCCCCGGTAGCCCCCAGTATGGACCAGTATGGCCCAGTAACCCCTGGGGCAGCCCGGGGCTCTTCCCAGGCCAGCCTGGGCTCCCCCCTCCCCAACTTGGGGACCCCTCCTGACCCTCCCAGCACTAGTATCACCCCCCCCCAGTAACCCCCAGTAACCCCCAGTAACCCCAGTAACCCCCAGTATGTCTCCCAGTATGGCCCAGTAACCCCTGGGGCAGCCCTGGGCTCTTCCCAGGCCAGCCTGGGCTCCCCCCTCCCCAACTTGGGGACCCCTCCTGACCCCCCAGCACTAGTATCACCCCCCCCCCAGTATGTCTCCCAGTATGTCTCCCAGTATGTCTCCCAGTATGTCTCCCAGTATGGCCCAGTAACCCCTGGAACAGCCCTGGGCTCTTCCCAGGCCAGCCTGGGCTCCCCCCTCCCCAACTTGAGGACCCCTCCTGACCCCCCAGCACTAGTATCACCCCCCCAGTAACCCCCAGTATGGACCAGTAACCCCAGTAACCCCCAGTATGTCTCCCAGTATGGCCCAGTAACCCCTGGAACAGCCCTGGGCTCTTCCCAGGCCAGCCTGGGCTCCCCCCTCCCCAACTTGGGGACCCCTCCTGACCCCCCAGCACTAGTATCACCCCCCCAGTAACCCCCAGTATGGACCAGTAACCCCCAGTACCCCCCAGAGCATCCCTGGGCCCCCTCCCTGGGATGTCTCTTGGGTCCGACCCCGCCAAGGACCGGTGTCACCCCCTTAGTCCCCCCCCCAGTCCCCACCGGTGCTCCCAGTTCACTCCCAGTCCATTCCGCGACGCTCCTACTGCCCCCCCACTCCCTTCCCAGTCCCCTCCCAGTGCCCCCCGATCCCCCCCCGGATCCCCTCCCAGTGCCCCCAGTGCCCCCCGATCCCCTCCCAGTCACCTCCCAGTGCATCCCAGTGCTCCCAAATCCCCTCCCAGCCCCACCCCACCCCAGGGGGGGTCTCCCCCCACCCAAGTTGGGGGTCCCCCGCCCCAATAACCCCCCCCTTCCCCCTGCCCCCCCCCCCGAAGCCTCTCCAACCTGGTGGAGACGCCGCGCATCGTGCGGAAGCTCTCGTGGGTGGAGAACCTGTGGCCGGGGGAGTCGGCCTGCGAGCGCCCCAGCGTGCAGAAGTACTGCCTCATGGGGGCCCGCGACAGCTACACCGACTTCCACATCGACTTCGGGGGCACCTCCGTCTGGTACCACGTCCTGCGGGTACGGCGGGGGGCGGGGGGGCGGCTGCAGGGGGCGGGGGGGGCGGCTGCAGGGGGTTTAGGGGGAATTGGGAGGCTGGGGGGTGGCTGGAGGGGGTTTAGGGGGGATTTGGGGGGCTGGGGGGTGGCTGGAGGGGGTTTAGGGGGGATTTGGGGGCTGGCGGGTAGCTAGAGAGGGTTTGGGGGGGGCTTAGGGGGTGGCTGGAGGGGGTTTAGGGGGGATTTGGGGGGCTGGCGGGTAGCTAGAGAGGGTTTGGGGGGGCTTAGGGGGTGGCTGGAGGGGGTTTAGGGGGGATTTGGGGGGCTGGCGGGTAGCTAGAGAGGGTTTGGGGGGGGCTTAGGGGGTGGCTGGAGGGGGTTTAGGGGGGATTTGGGGGGCTGGAGGGCAGCTAGAGAGGGTTTAGGGGGGCTTAGGGGGTGGCTGGAGGGGGTTTGGGGGGATTTGGGGGGCTGGGGGTAGCTAGAGAGGGTTTAGGGGGGCGTATGGGGCGGCTGGAGGGGGTTTAGGGGGGCTTAGGGGGTGGCTGGAGGGGGTTTAGGGGGGATTTGGGGGGCGCTGGGGGGTGGTGTGGGTTGGGTTTTGGGGGGTAGAGAGAGCATAGGGTGGGCTTCGGGGCACTGGGGGGTGGCTGGACGGGGTTTAGGGGGGATTTAGGGGGCTTGAGGTGGTGTGGGTTGGGTTTTGGGGGGTAGAGAGGGCATAGGGTGGGCTTAGGGGGGCTGGGGGGTGGCTAGAGGGGGTTTAGGGGGGATTTGGGGGGCTGGGGGGTAGCTAGCGAGGGTTTAGGGGGGCTTAGGGGGTGGCTGGAGGGGGTTTAGGGGGGCGTATGGGGCGGCTGGAGGGGGTTTAGGGGGGATCTGGGGGGCTTGAGGTGGTGTGGGTTGGGTTTTGGGGGGGTAGAGAGGGCATAAGGTGGGCTTGGGGGGGCTGGGGGACGGCTGGAGGGCGTTTAGGGGGGATTTGGGGGGCTGGGGGTGGCTGGAGGGCGTTTAGGGGGGATTTGGGGGGGTGGGGGGTAGCTAGAGAGGGTTTAGGGGAGCTTAGGGGGTGGCTGGAGGGGGTTTAGGGGGGTGTATGGGGTGGCTGGAGGGGGTTTAGGGGGGATTTGGGGGGCTGGGGGGTGGCTGGAGGGGGTTTAGGGGGGATTTGGGGGGCTGGGGGGCGGCTGGAGGGGGTTTAGGAGGCATTTGGGGGGGGGTAGAGGGGGCATAGGGCGGGCTTAGGGGGCGTTTGGGCCGCTGTGGGCTCTCTAGGACACCTCTAGGCCAGGCTTAGGGGTCACCATTAGGTCCCCGCAGCACCTCAGGCTTCCCCAGCCTTCCCCTAACCCCAACCCCCCAAACCCCCACCGCTTTAAACCTCTCTGGGGGTGCCCCACGGCTGCCCCACGGCTGCCCCACGGCAGGGCGAGAAGATCTTCTACCTGGTGCGACCCACGGCGGCCAACCTGGCTTTATTCGAGGCCTGGAGCAGCTCCCGAAACCAGGGCGAGCTTTTTTTCGGCGACCAAGTCGATCGTTGCTACCGTTGCCCCCTCCGGCAAGGCCAGACCCTCTTCATCCCCACCGGTAACTCTTTTTTGGGGGGGTGGGTGTGTGTCCGTGGTGGGGGTGGGGTCCCCCGACCCCGCCGCGGCGGCCGCCTCCCCCCGTGACCCCCCTGCTCTCCCCCCCGCCCCGTGTCGGGCGCCGGCAGGTTGGATCCACGCCGTGCTGACCCCCGTCGACTGCTTGGCTTTTGGGGGAACTTCTTGCACAGCCTCAACATCGACATGCAGCTCAAGTGGGGTGTCTTGGGGAGGGGTTTGGGGGGGCTACGGGGTGGTTCAGGGGGTTTTGGGGGGGCTACGGGGGGTTTTGGGGAGTTTGGGGGGGTTTTCGGGGGGCTTTGTGGGGTTTTGGGGGGCTGTGGGGTGGTTCAGGGGGGTTTTGGGGGGGCTTTGTGGGGTTTTGGGGGGCTGTGGGGTGGTTCAGGGGGGTTTGGGGGGGTTTTGGGGGGGCTTTGTGGGGTTTTGGGGGGCTGCGGGGGGTTCAGGGTGTTGTGGGGGGGCTACGGGGTGGTTCAGGGGGGTTTTAGGGGGCTGCGGGGTGGTTCAGGGGGGTTTTGGGGGGCTTTGTGGGGTTTTGGGGGGCTGTGGGGTGGTTCAGGGGGGTTTTGGGGGGGCTTTGTGGGGTTTTGGGGGGCTGCGGGGGGGTTTGGGGTGTTGTGGGGGGGCTACGGGGTGGTTCAGGGGGGTTTTAGGGGGCTGCGGGGTGGTTCAGGGGGGTTTTGGGGGGGCTTTGTGGGGTTTTGGGGGGCTGTGGGGTGGTTCAGGGGGGTTTTGGGGGGGCTTTGTGGGGTTTTGGGGGGCTGTGGGGTGGTTCAGGGGGGTTTGGGGGGGTTTTTGGGGGGCTTTGTGGGGTTTTTGGGGGCTTTGTGGGGTGGTTCAGGGGGGTTTGGGGGGCTGTGGGGTGGTTCAGGGGGGTTTGGGGGGCTGTGGGGTGGTTCAGGGGGGTTTCGGGGGCTTTTGAGGAGTTTGGGGGGGTTTTGGGGGGGCTTTGTGGGGTTGTGGGGGGGCTGCGGGGTGGTTCGGGGTGTTGTGGGGGGGCTACGGGGTGGTTCGGGGGTTTTGGGGGGCTGCGGGGTGGTTCAGGGGGGTTTCGGGGAGTTTGGGGGGGTTTTTGGGGGGCTTTGTGGGGTTTTGGGGGGCTGTGGGGTGGTTCAGGGGGGTTGTGGGGGGCTGCAGGGGGTTTTGGGGGGTTTTGGGGGGCTGCGGGGTGGTTCAGGGGGTTTTGGGGGCTGCAGGGTGGTTCAGGGGGTTGTGGGGGGGCTATAGGGTGGTTCAGGGGGGTTTCGGGGGGCTGTGGGGTGGTTCGGGGGTTTTGGGGGGGGTTTTGTGGAGTTTGAGTGGGTTTTGGGGTGCTGTGGGGTGGTTTGGGGGGGTTTTGGGGTGGGATGGGGGGCTGAAGGGGATTGGGGGGGCGCAGGCTGGATTTGGGGTGCTTCGGGGTGTTTTGGTGGGCGATTTGGGGGGGCTGTGGGGGTATTTGG
>NW_026990232.1:0-30841 GCF_963921805.1 Phalacrocorax carbo | reverse complement strand
TGGGTTCAGCCATGGGGGGGGGGAGGTTTTTGAGGGCTCCCCCCCATGTTTGGGGGTTCCCCCTGATTTGGGGGGGCCCTGGTTGGTGGGGGAGGGTCTGGAGCTGGGGGTCCCCCCACTTTTTTACCCCCCACCCCCCCTAAATTTAGGTGCTGGGGGAGCACGAACACGAGATCCCCGAAACCGTCCGGCCCGGGCAGCTCATCAAGGAGCTGGCGAAGGAGATACGGCTGGTGGAGGTGGGGGGGCGCTGGGAGGGGCTGGGGGGGCACTGGAGGGCTGGGGGGCGCTGGGGGGGCGCTGGGAGGGGCTGGGGGCGCTGGGAGGGACTGGGGGCGCTTGGGGGGTGCTGGGGGGGCACTGAGATGGACTGGGGGGCGCTTGGGGGGGCACTGAGAGGGACTGGGGGCGCTGGGAGGGACTGGGGCACTGGGGGAGCACTGGGAGGGACTGGGGGCACTTGGGGGGGTGCTGGGAGGGACTGGGGGTGCTTGGGGGCGCTGGGGGGGCACTGAGAGGGACTGGGGGGCGCTGGGAGGGACTGGGGGCACTGGGGGAGCACTGGGAGGACTGGGGGGCACTTGGGGGGTGCTGGGAGGGACTGGGGTGCTTGGGGGGCGCTGGGGGGGCACTGAGAGGGACTGGGGGGCGCTGGGGGGGGCACTGAGAGGGACGGGGGGGCACTGGGAGGGGCTGGGGGCGCTGGGGGGCACTGGGAGGGGCTGGGGGTGCTGGGAGGGCACTGGAGGGACTGGGGGCACTGGGAGGGGCCGGGGGGGTGCTGGGAGGGACTGGGGGTGCTGTGGGGGCGCTGTGGGGGCACTGGGCGTCGCTGAGGGGTCGCTGGGAGGGACTGGGGGGGGCACTGGGGGGTGCTGGGGGGGCACTGAGAGGGACTGGGGGGCGCTGTGGGGGCGCCGGGAGGGGCTGGGGGGCGCCGGGGGGGGCACTGGGAGGGGCTGGGGGGGTGCTGGGGGCGCTGGGGGGGCACTGGGAGTTACTGGGAGCCCCTCGCTGAGACACCCCCCCCCCCCGCCCCCCCCCCAGGACCTCTTCCAGCAGAGCGCTGGGAAGTCGGGGTCCCCCTTCGGCCCCCCCCGGGGGGTCCCGCCCCCCCTCAAAGACCCCCCCCTCAAAAAGGGGGGGTCCCCGCAAGCCCCCACCAACCCTCGCCCCCCCGACGAGGGGGGGACCCCGAAACCCCCCCCGGCCCCCAAGATGAGGATGAAGAGGTGAGGAGCGGTTTTGGGGGGGTCGGGGGGGGGGGGCGTGGTTGGATTTGGGGGACCCCTTCTAAATGTTGGGGTGCCCCCCCCCAGCCCGACCCCCCCAGTTCCAGCCCTGAGGAGACAGACCCCGACTCGGAGGGGGACCCCCAAATTCTGCTGGCCAATGGCGGGGCGCGGTGAGGTTTGGGGGGGCCCGGGGGGGTCTTGGGGTGTTCTTTGGGGGGGGGGGTTTGGGGGCTGTGGGGGGGTCCCAGGGGGGTTTTGGGGTGCGGGAGGGATCCCAGAGGGGTTTTGGGGTGCGGGGGGGGGGGTTTGGGGGGGTCCCAGAGGGGTTTTGGGGTGCACGGGAGGGGTTTGGGGGGCTGTGGGGGGGTTCCAGGGGGGTTTTGGGGTGCGGGAGGGGTTTGGGGGGGGTCCCAGAGGGGTTTTGGGGTGCGGGGGGGGTTTGGGGGGGGTCCCAGAGGGGTTTTGGGGTGCGGGGGGGGGGGTTGGGGGGGGTCCCAGAGGGGTTTTGGGGTGCGGGGGGGGGTTTGGGGGGCTGTGTGGGGGTCCCAGAGGGGTTTTGGGGTGCGGGGGGGGGTTTGGGGGGGCTGTGGGGGGGGGGGTCCCAGAGGGGGGTTTGGGGTGCGGGGAGGGTTTGGGGGGCTGTGGGGGGGGTCCCAGAGGGGTGTTGGGGTGCGGGGGGTGTGTGTGGGGGGTCCCAGAGGGGTTTTGGGGTGCGGGGGGGGGTTTGGGGGGCTGTGGGGGGGGGTCCCAGAGGGGTTTTGGTGTGCGGGGGGTGGGATTGGGGGGCTGTGGGGGGTCTCAGAGGGGTTTTGGGGTTCATGGGGGGGGGTCCCCACTTAACCCCTCCCCCTCAGGTCCCGCCGGAGCGGCCCGGGGGGGCGTTGGGGGTCCCGTCCCCCCCCTTCCCCCCCCCCCAGCCCCCCCCTGGACCTGGACTCGGAGGAGGATCTGCAAATCGATGAGACCCCCCCCCGCCGCGGCCCCCGCCGCCTCCCCCGTGAGCTGGGACCCCCCCCCGGCACCCCCAAACCCCCCCGGCACCCCCAACCCCCCCCCCAGCACCCCCAAACCCCCCCCCCCCGGCACCCCCAACTCCCTCCCACCTCCTCCTGTGCCCCCTCAAACCTCCTCTTAACACCCCATCAACCCCCCCCACCCCCAAATCCCACTTCGGGGGTGCTGTAGGGTGCCCCCTCCACCCTTGGGGACCCCCCAAAATCTGCCTGCCCCCCCCCAGGGCTCCCCCGAAAACTCCCCCGCGCCAAACCCTGCTCGGACCCCAACCGGGTGCGGGAGCCGGAGAGGTTGACTTCGATATCGAGGTATGGGGGGGAGGGTCCTGGGGGGGGTTTGGGGGGCTGGGGGGGGGGCCCTGAGGGGTCCCCAGAGGGGTATTTGGGGGGGGCTGGGGGGCTCCCAGAGGGGTTTTGGGGGGGCTGGGGGCTCCCAGAGAGGTTTGGGGGGGGGGCTGGGTGGGATTTGGGGGGCTGTTGGGGGGGTCCCTGAGGGGTTTTGGGGAGTGGGGGTGGGGGGCAATGACCGCTTTTGGGGGGTGCTGTGGGGGTCCCAGAGGTGTTTTGGGGTGTCTGGGGGGGTCTCTGGTGGGATTTGGGGTGTCTGGGGGGTCCCGGGGGCGGGGGTTTGGGGCGTGTGGGGGGCTCCCGGGGGCGGGGTTTGGGGCGTCTGGGGGGTCCCGGGGGCGGGTTTGGGGCAGTGGGGGGGTCCCGGGGGCGGGGGTTTGGGCAGTGGGGGGGTCCCGGGGGCGGGGTTTGGGGCGTGTGGGGGGATCCCGGGGGCGGGGTTTGGGGCATCGGGGGGGGTCCCGGGGGCGGGGTTTGGGGCGTGGGGGGTCCCGGGGGCGGGGTTTGGGGCATCGGGGGGGTCCCGGGGGCGGGGTTTGGGGTGTGTGGGGGTCCCGGGGGCGGGGTTTGGGGCGTCGGGGGGTCCGGGGGCGGGGTTTGGGGCATCGGGGGGGGTCCCGGGGGCGGGGTTTGGGGTTCACCCCCCTGCCCCCCAGGAGGATTACACGACGGAGGAAGAGGAGGGGGGCGCGGGGGGCAGCAGCGGCCGGCATCCTCGACCTGCTGAAGGCCAGCCGGCAAGTGGGGGGCTCGGAGTACCCCCAACTCAGGTGGGGGGGTGCCCAGGGGGGCGGGGGGGGGGGGTTGAGGAGGGGCTTGGGCGATTTGGGGGGGGGTTTAGGGAGCTGGGGCTGGTTTTGGGGGATCCCCGGGGGCTGGAGGAAGGCTTTGGGGGGGCTGGGGATGGATTTTAGGGGTCTCCAGGGGCTGGGGGAGGGCTTGGGGGGGCTGGGGGTTTTGGGGGGTCCCCAGCTGCTTTGGGGGGCTCTTGGGGGGGGCTGGAGTTGGGCTTTGGGGGTCCCCAGGGGCTTTGGAGGGCTATTGGGGGTCCTGGGCTGGGTTTTGGGGGTCCCCAGGGGGGTTTGGGGGGGCTGGGGTTGGGTGTGGGTGTCCCCAGGGGGCTTTGGGGGGCTGGGCTGGGTTTTGGGGGTCCCCAGGGGGGTTTGGGGGGGCTGGGGTTGGGTGTGGGTGTCCCAGGGGGCTTTGGGGGGCTGGGCTGGGTTTTGGGGGTCCCCAGGGGGGTTTGGGGGGGCTGGGGTTGGGTTTGGGGGTCCCTAGGGGGCTTTGGGGGGCTGGGCTGGTTTTTGGGGGTCCCCAAGCGCTGAGTTGTTTCTTTCCCAGGGGCGCTCTGTGGATTTTGGGGGTCCCCCGATCCTTAGAGCCCCACCCAAAACCCACCCCTACCCCCCCCCCCCCCCAAATCCCCAGCGAGGCCCCCGCCTCCCCCAGCACCCGCGAAGCCATCCAAGGCATGCTCTGCATGGCCAACCTCCCAGCGGGGACCCCCTTGGGCCCCCCAAATTGGTGGTCTGGGGGTTCGGGACCCGATCGGGGGGGGGCCGGAATATCGGGGGGCCCCCGGCGCCCCCCCCCAGCCCCCGAAGCACCGACAGCGAGGACGAAGCCAGCATGGACGAACAAGACAGTTTGGGGGCTTGCTTTAAAGACGCCGAATACAGTGAGTGTTTTGGGGGTGCGGGGGGGGGCCCCCCAATCTTTACCACCCCCCCGGACCCCCATTTTCCTCCTGGCCCCCCCCAGTTTATCCCTCGCTGGAGTCAGATGAGGATGACCCGGCTCTGAAATCGCTCCCACAAAAAGAAGAAGGTCACGGACGACGCGCCCTGGAGCCCCAAAGGTTGGGGGGCACCCCCCTTTTTTTTCGGGGGGGGAACCCCCCCTGGATTTTTTTGGGGGTGGGGGGGGAGAGGAGGTGGGATCATGGGGGGGGGGGCTGGAGATGGGTTTTGGGGGGGCTGGGGATGGGTTTTGGGGGTCCCTGAGGGTTTTGGGGGGCTACAGGGGAGCTGGGGATGGGCTTTGGTGGTCCCTCAGGGTTTTGGGGGGGCTGCAGATGGGATTTGGGGGTCCTTGAGGGTTTTGGGGGGGCTATGGGGAGGCTGGGGATGGGGTTTGGGGGACCCTCAGGGTTTGGGGGGCTTGGGGATGGGTTTTGGGGGTCTCTGAGGGTTTTGGGGGGCTACAGGGGCGCTGGGGATGGGTTTTGGGGGTCTCTGAGGGTTTTGGGGGGCTACAGGGGGGCTGGGGCTGGGTTTTGGGGGGTCCCTGAGGGTTTTGGGGGGCTACAGGGAGACTAGGGCTGGGGTTTGGGGGGGGCTGTGGATGGGTTTGGGGGGACCCTGAGGGTTTGGGGGGGGCTTTGGGGGGGGCTGGGGGATGGGATTGGGAGATCCTCAGGGTTTGGGGGGGGCTGGGGATCGGGTTTGGGGGTCCCCTGAGGGTTTGGGGGGGCTATGGGGAAGCTGGGGATGGGTTTCAGGGTGTCCCCAGGGGGCTTTGAGGTGATTTTGAGGGGCCCCTAAGGGTTTTGGGGTGTCCCAGGGGCTTTTGGGGGGGGTTGGGGGGCCTGGGGGTTTTGGGGTGTCTCCAGGGAGCTGAGGGGGATTTGAGGGGGACCCTAAGGGTTTTGGGGTGTCCCCAGGGGGCTTTTTGGGGGCTGGGGGTTTTGGGGTGTCCCCAGGGGGCTTTGGGGGGCCTGGGGGTTTTGGGGTGTCCCCAGGGGGCTTTTGGGGGGTCCCCAGAGGTCTTTGGGGTGTCCCCAGGGGGCTTTTGGGGGGTCCCCAGAGGTCTTTGGGGGGGGCTGGGGGTTTTGGGGTGTCCTCAGGGGGCTTTGGGGGGCTGGGGGTTTTGGGGTGTCCCCAGGAGCTGGTGGGGGGGGGAGCCTCCCTGTAGGCTCGATTTTGGGTCTCTTTAGATGCTTGGAGTTAAAAATTATCCCCCAAAACGCTGCGCGGAGCCCCCAAATTTGGGGGGGACCCCCACCCCCCCCTTTTTTTGGGGTGCCGGGTCCCCCAAACCAGGGGTACCCCCTGTTCTTTCCAGCACGGGTCACCCCGACGCTGCCGCGGCAGAGCCGCCCCGTGCGGGAGGGGGACGCGGGTGGCTTCGGTGGAGACGGGGCTGGCGGCCCGCCGCCGCCAAACTGGCCCAGCAGGTGGGATTTTGGGGGGCTGGGGGGGGATTTTGGGGTGTCTGTAGGGAATTCAGGGGGGCGGGGGGGGAATTTGGGGGGGGAAATGAGGGGGTTTGGGGGGTGGGGTGGTGCTAAAGGGGGTCTGGGGACACATTTGGGGGGAGTTTAAGGGGTTGGGGGGGAAGTTGAGGGGTTCAGGGGGGGTTTTGGGGGGCATTTAAGGGGCTTCAGGAGGTTTTGGGAGTCATTTAAGGGGGTTCAGGGGGTTTTGGGGGGCATTTAAGGTGGTTCGGGGGTTTTGGGGGGCATTTAGAGGGGTTCAGGGGGGTTTTGGGGGGGCATCTAAGGGGGTTCAGGGGGGAATTGAGGGTTCCAGAGGGTTTTGTGGGACATTTAAGGTGGTTCAGGGTGTTTTGGGGGCACTTAAGGGGGCTCAGGGGGATTTTGTGGGGCGGTTGGGGGGTGTTGGTCCGGCAGGGGCTCCTTTTGGGGTGCCCCCCCCGACCCCCCCAATCCCCCCCCGAAGGAGCACCGCAAGCTGCAGCGCAGGAAGGGCCCGGCCAAGCGCCGCCCCCCCGTCTCCCCCTTCCCCTGAGGAGGAAGAGGAGGAGGAAGAGGAAGAGGAAGACGAGGAGGACGAGGCGGAAGCGGAGGAAGAAGGGGAGCCCGAAGGGGACCCTGAAAGTGAGGTGGGCGGGGGGGGCGGGGGGGACGCGGAGCCCCCCCCGGAGCCCCCCTACCCCCCGAGTCTGGCGGATCACGAGTACACGGCGCGGCCCGGGGGGCCGGCGGCCATTTTCGGGGCGCCCCAACCCGGCCGAGCTCCCACCCCCATGGCGCCCGGAGTCCTTCCTCACCCAGCGCCGCCCCGCCCACGCCACGCCCGCCGCCGCCGCCCAGGGTAAGCCCCAGCGTCCGTGTCCCCCCCCCCCTTTTTGTGTTGGGGGGGAGGGGGATGGGTGTTAATGGGGACCCCCGATTTTGCAGGAAAACGCCCCAAAAAGGGGCTGGCGACAGCGAAGCAGCGCCTGGGCCGGATCCTCAAGATCCATCGCAACGGGAAGCTGCTGCTCTGAGGGTGGGGTGGGCGGGGCTTGTCGCTGGCCACGCCCATGGGGCGGGGCCAGCACCAAGCCACACCCCCTTCACCCCCCAACCCCATTCCATCAGGCTCTCTGGAGCAGGGGAGGGGCGTGGCTAAGTGGGGCCATGCCCGTGAGGGGGTGTGTCCACCACAAGCCACGCCCCCGCCTTGATTCCCTGGAGGAGTGTTGGCTTCAGTTGGCTACGCCCCCCCGTGCGGAGCCCCGCCCACCTGCAGGGAAAAGACTGGTGGGAGGGGTGTGACCAAGGCGAGGCCACGCCCACCATGGGGCTTCCCCACCAAAAAGGGGCGGAGCTGCCGGCGGGACACACCCCTATTGGCTGCTGCCATGCCAGGGGCGGGACTTTCCCATTGGACGCTGTCAAGAGAGGAGGGGATTGGAGGAGCCAGGCCTGCCCCACCCGGACTGCAGAAGGGGCGGGGCTTCCTCTGATTGGTCCCCACTGGAGTTTGGTTTTTTCTTACCCCTCCCTCACGTGTCTTCAGGTTGATTGACGGGGGGCGGGGCTGCTTCCCATTGGCTGCCCCCGGTTTTGTAGGCGTGTCCGGAGGCTGCGGCCCCGCCCCCACTTTTGTATTTGTTAGAATAAAAAAAACACAACCAAAAAAGCCCCAGGGTGATTAAAAAGCCCCCAAACCCCCCAAATTAACGAATAATTCAACAGGGACCCGGAGGGGGTGGAGTCTCGCGGACGCCCCGCCCCCTTTTGCGCGCGGCACCGGGCGCCGAAACCTCGCGAGATTTGGGGGGAGGGGTCCTGGCGCCGGCAGGAAATCTCGCGAGATTTCCCTCCCCTCAGCCCCGCCTAACTCTCGCGAGAGCCGCGCGCGCGCGCCGCCGCCGTTCCCGCCGCTGAGGGAGCGGCCGCGCTTCCCCTCCCCCCCCCCTTTCCGTTCCCCCCCCCCGCCCCTTTTCTTTTACCTCCTCCGGTATCTCCCGGCGAGGCGGGTCCTGTGCTGCCCCTCCCCCCCCCCGTTCTATCTCCGCCCGCCTCTCGCGAGGTTTCGGGGCTAACGCGCTGCCGCCGCCTCGCGAGATCCCACCGGTGAGTGCCGGTGTTTGAGGGGATGTTTTGTGGGGGGAGGGGAAGGGGGGGGTGTGCCGTTACCGGCAGGGGGGGAGTTTGGGGTTTCCCGTTCTTCTCCCCCCCCCCCCCCCCCGGTAGGGCGCTCAGTGAGAGCCCCCCTCCCCCATTCTCCTCACGAACTCTCGCGAGATTTCCCCATCCGTTCCCTTTCCTCGTCCTCTCGCGAGATTTCCCTCCGTGTCTTCCTATTGGTGGGTTGGTGCCGCGCCACGCCTTTTTTCCTCCAACCCGCCAATCCCCACCCCCGTCCCCTCGCCACCGCCCCGCCCCTCTTCTCGCGGGACCGGCCGCTCTCGCGGGATCTCGGCGGGGCCGGGGCTCTGTGTAAGATGGCGGCGGCGGCGGCAGGAGGCGGCCGGGCCCGGTGCTGACCCCCCCCCCCCCTCCCCCCCCCCCCCCCCAACCCGACCTTTCTCTCGTCTCCCCTTTTATCCCAGTTACCTCCAACACCCCCTTAGCAGGTACCGGCCGGGCCGCGTGGGGACCGGGGTGGGGGGACGTATTGGGGGGGGGGGCTCGGCTCAGCCGCGGCTCCCTTGCCCTTAAGGAACGGGGGGGGGAGGAGAGCTGGCTCCGTCATGCGGAGCCCGCCCCGCCCGCCCCCCCCCAGATTCCCGTGCTTTGGGGGTCCCTTTTTCTTCTCATACCATCCCCCCCACCCCCCCCGCAGCTTCGCCGTGATTTAGGCCCCCCCCCCCCGTGATTTAGGCCGCTCCCCGTCTTTTAAGACCCCCTCCTCGGTGTTTTGGGGTCCTCCCCCGTTATTTACCACTCCCCCCCCCCCCCCCGATTTACACCCCCCACCGGTGTTCTGGGGTTTCTCCCTTCATGATTTATGTTCTCCCATAATTTAGATTCTCATTCGGTATTTTGGGGTTCTCCTTCATAACTCAGGAGCCCCCCAGGTCTCCCCATAACTTAGGGCCCCCCACCAGCAGTCTCATACTATTTAGGGGATCCCTTTACCAGCCCCCCCCCCCCTTTCTCCAGGTCCCCAAGATTTACCCGCCCCCCCTCCATGATTTACACCCCCGTGTCTTCAAGTCCTCAGGATTTAGGGGTTCTCTCTGTGCCTCCCCAATACTTAGGGACCCCCCATTCCTCTAGTGATTTAGGGCTACCAGCATTTAGGGCCCCCTCCCCCCCCGATTTGGGGGCCCCTTTCCTGAGACTTAGGGCCTTCCCCCTCAGCTCCCCTTGAATTTAGGCCCCCCCCACTTTAATTTACCCCCCCACCACCATTTAGGGCCCTCCCCAGCATCACTCTGCTTCCTCTCTACAGCTTACTCTGCCCACCCCCGGGGTCTCCCCATCATTTAACTCTTCCCACAGGGGACCCCAAACCTCCAAACACCCCCCCCAAATTTTTGCTCCCCCCCCTTCCAGAAGCACCCAGCTTTCCCCCGCCCCCCCCACGGCGAGTGACTGGGCCAGTGCCGGGCCGAGGATGGACTGGTTGTGATTCCCGGTAAGGGCCCCCCCTTTTTATTCCACTGTGGCCCCCCCACTTTTTTGTGGGGGGGGCGGGGGGGTATCCCTAAAATATGGGAGGGGGTTTTGAAACCACCCCGGGGGGGGTACGAGGGAACAGGATGGCATGGAGGGGGGATTCTGGAGGTTTTATGGGGGCCCCCCCCAAAAGGAGCCCTTTTCTGTGAGGGGGCCCCCCCCCAAAAGGGGCCCTTTTCTGTGAGGGGGCCCCCCCCCAAAAGGGGCCCTTTTCTGTGAGGGGGGGGCCCCCAAAAGGGGCCCTTTTCTGTGAGGGGGGGGCCCCCCAAAAGGGGCCCTTTTCTGTGAGGGGGTGCCCCCCCAAAAGGGGCCCTTTTCTGTGAGGGGGGGGGCCCCCAAAAGGAGCCCTTTTCTGTGAGGGGGGGGCCCCCCAAAAGGAGCCCTTTTCTGTGAGGGGGGGGCCCCCCAAAAGGAGCCCTTTTCTGTGAGGGGGGACCCCCCAAAAGGAGCCCTTTTCTGTGGGGGGGGGGCCCCCCAAAAGGGGCCCTTTTCTGTGAGGGGGTCCCCCCAAAAGGGGCCCTTTTCTGTGAGGGTGGGCCCCCCAAAAGGAGCCCTTTTCGGGGGGGGGGTGCCCCCAAAAGGAGCCCTTTATTTGGGGGGGGGGGGGGGGGGGCCCAAAACGAACACTTTTCTGAGCGGGGGTGTGCCCCAAAATGACCTCTTGGGGTGGGGGGGCCCAAAAGGAGCCCTTTGCCATGGGGGGGGGGGGCCAAAAAGGAGTCATTTTCAGGGGGAGCACCCCAAAAGGAGCCTTTTCTCCAAGGGGGGGCCCCCCCCAAACACCCCCCCCAAACACCCCCCCCCAAACACCCCCCCCCATTTCCAATTTGATGCGTCACCGTCACCGAACCGGCCGTGCCGGCGCCGCGGGGAGGGGGGACAGGACGCGGCCACAACGGGGTGGGGGGTGGGGGCCGGCCCCGCGGGCTTAATTAGGGCACTAATTAGCTTCCCCTCATTAGCCTGGCGGTGTTAATTAGGGGGGGTGTGTGATTATTGGGGGGGGGGGAGACACCCCCACGCCGCCGCGGGGTTTTGCACATTCATTGTTCAGCCGGCGGCCGCGACGTCATCGCCGGGCGCCGCGACGCCGAGTCCCGCCGAAACCCACGCCGGGGTGGGGGGGGGTCACCCTGTCACCCGTGGGGCGGGGGGGGGGGCGCAAAGGGGCTCTGTGTGTTCCCCCCCCCCCCAAAAAATAACCTTTATTTACAGGCGGAGCGTGAGGACGAGGCCAAACCCCCCCCCCCCCTCCCCAAAATGAAAGTGGATCGGACAAAGTTAAAGAAAACCCCTACTGAGGCGGTGAGGGGGGGGTCGGGGACACCCTGGGGGGGGTCGGGGACACTCGTGGGGGGGTCCCACGGGGTGGGGGAGGGGCGTTAAGTGACAATATGTCCGTTCCCCCCCCCCCCCCCCCCCAAATTTCTCAGCCCGCCGACTGCCGGGCCCTCATCGAGAAGCTGAAAGCGTGCGGCGACGAGCAGCTGCTGGCCGAGCTGCAGCAAATCAAGACATGGAACATCGGGAAGGTGGGAAACGGGGCGGGGGGGACGGACACGGGGGGCCCTGAAATTTAAGGGGGGGCACCCCGAAATTTGGAAGGGGAGCTCAGATTTTGGGGGGGGGGCGGGGGCACCCGACAACGCGAAGCGTCGCCCTTTGGGTGACGCCGGGCTCGGCCCCGAAGCGCTCGCTGCCGTGGGGGTGAGCCCCCTCCTAAAATGGGGGGGGGGCACCCCGGTTTTGCCACAGAATGGTGGGGGGCACCCCGCTTTTCCCCACAGCGCCCACAAAATGGTGGGGGGTACCCAGTAGCACCCCTAAAATTGGGGGTGGGGGGGCACTGTGCTTTTCACAGACCCCCCTCCAAACCCCAAGGAGAACCCCTCTGGAGCCCTAAAATGGTGGGGGGCACCCCAGTTTCCCCACAGCCCCCCCCAAATGGCAGGGGGGCACCCCCATTTCCTCACAGCACCTATAAAAGGAGCAGATAAGTCTTACAGCCCCCCCCCACATGTTTGGGGACACCCCAATTTTAGCGCAGCTCTTCACAAAATTGGGGGGGCACCCCGATTTCCCTATAGCACCCCCAAAATGGGGGGGTGCCCCACTTTACCACATTCTTCTTGCAAATGGTGTGTGTGGGGGATGGCACCCTAATTTTCTCCCCAGCCCCATTTATAGGTCCTGAGGGGGTACCCCGATTTCCCCCAAAACTGGGGGTGGGGGGCACCCTGGTTTCTCTGGAGCTTCCCTAAATTAGAAGGGGGGCACCCCAAAATAGCAGGGGAGGACCCCAAATTCCTTATTGACCCCCCCTTTCCCAAAATGGGCACCCCAGTTTCCCCACAGTTCTCTTAAAAGGAGGGGGGGCACCCCCATGTACCCACAGTCCCCTCAAAAGGGCACCCCAAATTCCCCACAGCTCCCCATAAAGAGCACAGGGGCACACCAAAACCACCAAAGGGACACCCCAGTTCCCCCAGAGCCCCCCAACTTCCTTGGGGCTGGCCCCGCTCTGAGGATTTCTCCTTGCAGACCCCCAAAATCTCGAGGGGGGCACCCCAATTTCCCCACAGCCCCCCTAAAATAGTACATGGCACCCCCAAACCACCAAGGGGGCACCCCAGTTCCCCTCATAGCCCCCCAAAAAGTCACCCCAGTTCCTCCGGAGCCCCCCAACTTCCCTGGGGCTGGCACGGCTCTGAGCGTCTCGGCATGCAGAGCCCCAAAATCTTGGGGGGGTGCACCCCAATTTCCCCACGGCCCCCCTAAAACATCAATGGGGCACCCCAAAAACACCAAGGGGACACCCCAATTCCCCTATAGCCCCCCAAAGGGACACTCCAGTTCCCCCAGAGCCCCCCAGTTCCCTGGGGCTGCCACGGGTCTGAAGATTTCTGCTTGCAGAACCCCAAAATCTCGGGGGGGGGCATCCCAATGTCCCCACGGCCCCCCAAAACCAGCATGGGGTACCCCCAAACCACCAAAGGGAGACCCCAGTTCCCCTTTAGCCCCCTCCAAAGGGACACCCCAGTTCCCCCAGAGGCCCCCCAGTTCCCTGGGGCTGGCACAGCTCTGAGGATTTCTGCTTGCAGAACCCCAAAATCTCGGGGGGGGGCACCCCAATTTCCCCACGGCCCCCCTAAAAGGGTACAGGGGCACCCCCAAACCACTAAGGGGGTTCCCAATTCCCTCATACCCTGCCAAAAGGACACCCCAGTTCCACCAGAGCCCCCCAACTTCCCTGGGGCTGGCACAGCTCTGAGCATCTCGGCTCACAGAGCCCCCAAAACTCCAGGTGGGCACCCGAGTTTCCCCACAGCCCCCCTAAAACAGTACAGGGCACCCCCAAACCGCTAAGGGGACACCCCAATTCCCCTGTAGCCCCCCAAAACTAGCAGGGAGAAGGAGCAGGACCCCGTTTCCCTGCCCTGAATTGGGAACGGGGCCCACCCCCATTGCACATAAGGGGTTCAGACAGGGTGGGGCGTCCCTCTGTGGCCCCCCAAAGATATCGGGGGGGGTTACTGATGGTTCTCTCCCCCCTGCCCCAACATCCGTGCCCCCCCCCGCCCCGAAATCCAGTGCGAGCTCTACCACTGGGTGGATCTCTTGGATCGCTTCGACGGGATCCTGGCGGAAGCCGGTCGACCGGTGGAAAACATGTCGTGGATGCTGGCTTGCGACCGGCCGGAGCGCGAGCAGCTCAAAGCCCTCCTCTTGGCTCTCCTCAACTTCACCGCTCTCCTCATCGAGTACAGCTTCTCCCGCCACCTCTACAGCTCCATCGAGGTACCGGCAAAGGGGGGGGGGGGAGGAACCCCCTAAAAAACCCACAACCCCCCTGCTTTTTGAAGGAGGGGGGGGGTTTTTTGGCCTTGTCGCTTGACGGTCGCGGGCGGTGTCGCGCAGCACCTGACGACGCTGTTGGCCTCGTCGGACATGCAAGTGGTGTTGGCCGTGCTCAACCTCCTCTACGTCTTCAGCAAACGCTCCAACTACATCACGCGCCTGGGGTCCGACAAGCGAAGCCCCCTCCTCTCCCGCCTGCAGCACCTGGCTGAGGTAAAGGGGGGAGGGGCAGCGCCCCCCGCCCCCCCCCCTTTTTATTTTTGGGGGGTGTCCCCTCGCCGTCGCGTCGATGGTGACCTCGCTGGTTTTGTCGCTTTGCGCAGAGCTGGGGCGGGAAAGAGAACGGATTTGGGTTGGCCGAGTGCTGCCGGGACCTCCACATGCTGGTGAGCTTCAAGTTTGGGGGTACCCCGGGGTCCCCCAGAAGGGTCTTGTCTCCTGCTGTCCCATCAACGGGGTCCCCCCAGCGCTGTCCCGGGGTCCCCCCCGTCACATCCCGGGGTCCCCCAACGCTGTTTTGGGTGTATTTCGCACGTCCTGGGGTCCCCAGGGCCATCTTGGGGTCCCTGAAATCCATCCTGTGTCCTCTTGGGGTGATTTGGGGTCCCCCAACACTGTCCTGGGGTCCCCCAGCGCTGTCCCAGGGTCCCCCCATCACATCCCAGGGTCCCCCAGTATTGTTCTGGGTGTATTTTTCGCATCCTGGGGTCCCCTAAATCCATCCTGTGTCCTCTTGGGCTGCTTTGGGGTCCCCCAACACTGTCCTGCCCCCCTCTGTCATGGTCTAGGGTCCCCCAAAACTGTCCTGGGGTCCCCCCATCACGTCCTGGGGTCCCCCAGCGCTGTTTTGGGTGTCTTTCTCACGTCCTGGGGACCCCAGTGCCATTTTGGGGTCCCCAAAATCCATCCTGTGTCCTCTTGGGGTGCTCTGGGGTCCCCCAACACTGCCCTGCCCCCCTCTGTCATGGTCCGGGGTCCCCCACAACTCTCCCGTGTCCCCCTGTCGTGTCTCGGGGTCTCCCAGTGCTCTCCGGTGTCCCCCAACACTGTCCCGGGTCCCCCCCCCGTCATGTGCAGGGTTCCCCAGTCCCCTTCAGTCCCCCCCCCGGTGTCCCTGGGCCCGATCCTGTCCCCCCTCTGGTGCCCTGGTGTCCCCGGGCCCGATCCTGTCCCCCCTCTGGTGCCCTGGTGTCCCCGGGCCCGATCCTGTCCCCCCCCGGTGCCCTGGTGTCCCTGGGCCCGATCCTGTCCCCCCTCTGGTGCCCTGGTGTCCCTGGGCCCGATCCTGTCCCCCCTCTGGTGCCCTGGTGTCCCTGGGCCCGATCCTGTCCCCCCTCTGGTGCCCTGGTGTCCCTGGGCCCGATCCTGTCCCCCCTCTGGTGCCCTGGTGTCCCTGGGCCCGATCCTGTCCCCCCTCTGGTGCCCTGGTGTCCCTGGGCCCGATCCTGTCCCCCCTCTGGTGCCCTGGTGTCCCTGGGCCCGATCCTGTCCTCCCTCTGGCGCCCTGGTGTCCCTGGGCCCGATCCTGTCACCCCTCTGGCGTCCTGGTGTCCCCACAGCAGACCTTGCCACCCCTCTGGTCTCTTCCTTGCCCCCCACCCATGGGAGGGGACACCCCCATCCCCTCCCCGCTCACCCCCATGTCCGCGTGTCCGTCCCGCGCCCCGCAGAAGTACCCTCCCAGCGCCACCACCCTCCACTTCGAGTTCTACGCCGAGCCGGGTGTTGAGGTGAAGGTGGACAAGCGGGTGAGTGACAGGGGATGCTTGGGGATGTGGGGGGGCCCCCCAAAACACGGGGGGCCCCCCCTAACCCCCCCGACCCCCCCTCAGGCCACCAGCACCACCCTACACTACATCCACATCGAGCAGCTGGACAAGGTGAGTGTTGCGGGGTGCTGGCGTCGATTTGGGGGGGGTCCTGCCTCAAAAGGGGGGCCCCCCTTCTCTCTGCACCCCCATTTTCCTCTCTGCACCCCCATTTTTCTTTCTGCACCCCCATTTTCCCCATGTCCCCCCCTCCCCCAGATTTCGGAGAGCCCCTCAGAGATCATGGAGTCCCTCACCAAGATGTACAGCATCCCCAAAGACAAACAGGCGAGTGGGGCGAAAACGGGGGGCACCCCGGGGGTTTTGGGGGGCGCAGACAGATACGAGGAGGGGGTGACCCCCCCCCAAAATCCTCCCTGACCCCCCCAAATCCTTCTGCGCCCCCTCCTACAGATGCTTCTGTTCACCCACATCCGCCTGGCCCACGGCTTCTCCAACCACAAGAAGCGACTGCAAGCGGTGCAAGCGCGGCTCCACGCCATCTCCATCCTGGGTGAGGGGTTAATTAATGCTAATTAAAGGGGTTTTTTGATTAGAGAAGGGGCGTTTTAATTGGGGGGTGGTGGTTTTGGGGGGCTTTTTGGGGTGACACCCCCCCTTACTTCCCTCTCTTCCCCGCAGTCTACTCCAACGCCTTGCAGGAGTCGGCCAACAGCATCCTCTACAACGGCCTCATCGAGGAGCTCGTGGACGTCCTCCAAATCACCGACAAACAGCTAATGGTGAGGAAACCCCCCCAAATGACGCCCCCCCCAGCCCCCCAAACCCACCCCCCGGCTCACTTTGTGCCCACCCCCACCCAGGACATTAAGGCAGCTTCGTTACGAACCCTCACCTCCATCGTCCACCTGGAGCGAACCCCGAAGCTGAGCAGCATCATCGACTGCACCGGCACCGCTTCCTACCACGGCTTTCTGCCCGTCTTAGTCCGCAACTGCATCCAAGCCATGATCGGTGGGTTCGCTCGCACCCCGAGGGGCACCCCTACCTTTTTTTGGGGGGGTTTAACCCACCCTAACGCTCTCCTGACCCTTCCCAGACCCCTCCATGGAGCCCTACCCCCACCAGTTCGCCACCGCTCTCTTCTCCTTCCTCTACCACTTGGCCAGCTACGACGCCGGCGGCGAGGCACTGGTCTCCTGCGGCATGATGGAGGCGCTGCTCAAGGTGAGCGCGAAGCCGCCGCGAGGCTCCCGAAATACGTTGGGGAATCCCCTCGAACCCCCTTTTTCTTTTCGTTTTTAATTCTTTTAACCCTTTAAAAGGTGATCAAGTTCCTGGGGGACGAGCAGGACCAGATCACCTTCGTCACCCGAGCCGTGCGGGTGGTGGATCTCATCACCAACCTCGACATGGCCGCCTTCCAGTCGCACAGCGGCCTCTCCATCTTCATCTACCGCCTCGAGGTAGCGCGTCCCCCTCCCTCCTTTATAATTCCGGGGCTCCTCCCGAGGTTGGTTGGGGTTTTTTTGGGGTGCTGAGGGGTTTCTCTCCCCCCCCCTTCCCCAGCACGAGGTGGATCTGTGCCGCCGCGAGTGTCCCTTCGTCATCAAGCCCAAGGTGCAGCGTCCCCCCGCCGCCGCCCTCCCCGAGGGCGAGGAGATGGAGACGGACATGGAAGGTGGGGAAAGGAGTTAAAAACGGGTGTGTCGTCCGTCCCCCTCCCCAAAATGTCACTTGTCCCCCCTCCTGACGTCCCCGTCGCCCCCGCAGTGACGGACGTGGCCATGGAGAGCAGCCCCGGTCCCTCGAGCGACACCCGGCAGGATCCGGCGAACGCCGCCGTCCCCAGCACCAGCGCCGCCGCCTCCTCGTCCCCCCGCGGCGGTAGGCGACACCCCGGCTTCGGGGGGGCGTTGGGGACGCCGTGGGGCGGGGGGGGGGCTCACACCTCTCTCTCTGTGTGTGTCCCCCCCGCCCCAGGCGTCCAGTGCATCCCCCAACGCGCCGCTTTGCTCAAATCCATGCTGAATTTCCTGAAAAAAGCCATCCAAGATCCCGCTTTTTCCGACGGGATCCGACACGGTGAGTGTCCCCAGCCCCAGGGGGATGTTGGGGGGGGGGATATGGGACGCATCACCCCCCTGACCCCCCTTTTTTTGTGGCCCCCCCCCACCCCAAAAGTGATGGACGGCTCGCTGCCCACCTCCCTGAAGCACATCATCAGCAACGCCGAATATTACGGCCCTTCGCTCTTCCTCCTGGGTGAGCTTCGCCTCCAAAACCCCCCAGCGGGGATGTGGGGTGGGAAAAGACAGATTTTGGGGGGAGGGGGGGGGAGTTCCACCCCCCCAAAAAAAGAAAAAAAAAACCCCCCCCGCCCCCCCTCTCCTCAGTGCCCCCCGTCTCTCTCCTCCCGCCGCAGCGACCGAGGTGGTGACGGTCTTCGTGTTCCAGGAGCCTTCGCTGCTCTCCTCCCTGCAGGACAACGGCCTCACCGACGTCATGCTGCACGCGCTGCTCATCAAGGACGTGAGTTTACGCCCCCCCCGCAGCCCCCCGATACCTCCCACCCCTTCTTTTTCTCTTTTTTTCATTATATTTGGGTGTTTTGTGTGTTGTTCTTTTTTTGGGGGGGTGTCAGGTCCCGGCCACCCGCGAGGTTTTGGGTTCGTTGCCCAACGTTTTCAGCGCGCTGTGCCTCAACGCCCGGGGCCTGCAGTCGTTCGTGCAGTGCCAACCCTTCGAGCGGCTCTTCAAGGTGCTGCTTTCGCCCGACTACCTCCCCGCCATGCGGCGCCGGCGCAGCTCCGACCCCCTCGGTGAGCGGGGGGGCTTCCCGTCGCTTTGGGGGGGTATTGTGGGTATTTGAGGGGGATTTGCGGCGTGTTGAGGCGGGTCCAGGTCGTTTTGAGGAGGTTCAGGTCATTTTCGGGGGGGTTGTTTGTATTTGAGGGGGGTTCAGGTCGCTGGGGGGGGGTTCAGGTCGCTTCGGGGGGGGTTCAGGTCGCTTTGGGGGGTGTTGTTGGTATTTGAGGGGGATTCAGGTCGTTTTGGGGGGGATTCAGGTCGTTTTGAGGAGGATTCAGGTCGTTTTGGGGGGAATTGTCTGTGTTTGAGGGGGATTCAGGTCGCTTTGGGGGCGGTTCAGGTTGCTTTGGAGGGGTTGTTTGTATTTGAGAGGGATTCAGGTCGTTTTGGGGGGGTTCAGGTCGTTTTGGTGGGATTCAGGACACTTGGGGGGGTTTGTATTTGAAAGGGATTCAGGTCGTTTTTAGGGGGGTTCACGTCGCTTTGGGGGGAATTGTCTGTGTTTGAGGGGGATTCAGGTTGCTTTGGGGGGATTGTTTGTATTTGAGCGGGATTCAGGTAGTTTTGAGGGGGGTTCAGGTCGTTTTGGGGGGGATTCAGGTCGTTTTGAGGAGGATTCAGGTCGTTTTGGGGGGGATTCAGGTCGTTTTGAGGAGGATTCAGGTCGTTTTGGGGGGAATTGTCTGTGTTTGAGGGGGATTCAGGTCGCTTTGGGGGCGGTTCAGGTTGCTTTGGAGGGGTTGTTTGTATTTGAGAGGGGTTCAGGTCGTTTTGGGGGGGTTCAGGTCGTTTTGGGGGGGGTTCAGGTCGTTTTGGGGGGGTTCAGGTCACTTGGGGGGGTTTGTCTGTATTTGAAGGGGATTCAGGTCGTTTTGGGGGGGGTTCAGGTCGTTTTGGGGGGATTCAGGTCGTTTTGAGGGGGGTTCAGGTCACTTTGCGGGGAATTGTTTGTATTTGAGGGGGATTCAGGTCAGTTTGGGGGGATTCAGGTCAGTTTGGGGGTGGTTGTTTGTGTATGAGAGGGATTCAGGTCGCTTTGGGGGGATTCAGGTTGTTTCAGGGGGTTGCCTTTGCTTTTGGGGGGGTTTAGATCGTTTTTGGGGGGATTGTCTGTGTTTAAGGGCGTTTAGGTCGGTTTGGGGGTAATTGTCTGCATTTGGGGAGGGATTTAGATTGTTTTGGGGGGGATTTTCTGTATTTGACGGGGGTTTGTCTCGCTTTGGGGGGTTTGTGTCGTTTTGGGATTGTCTCGAGGGGGATTCAGGTGGTTTTGGGGGGGTTTGTCTTCATTTTTGGGGGGTTCGTGTCGCTTTGGGCGTTTTGCTTCAGTTTGGGGGGTTCAGCCTCGTTTTTGGGGGGGGTCGCTGTATTTTGAGGGGGGTTCGCTTGTGTTTTGGGGGGCTTGTCCATATTTGGGGGGGGCTTGCCATTATTTTGGGGGGGCTTGGCTTTATTTGTGGGGGCTCACCTTTATTTGGGGGGGATTCCCATTATTTTGGGGGAGGATTTTGTATATTGGAGTGGATGCGCTTTGTTTTAAGGAGGACCTGCTTTATTTTGGGGGGGGTTGGCTTTATTTTGGGGGAAATTCTCCTATTTTTGGGGTGTCACAGCGAGGGGGACTGCAGAGAGCTGCCCCACCGCCATCCCCACCCCCTTCATTTTTGGGGTTGTTTCTCTCCCGCCAAGAAACCCCTCATTTTTGGGGCGCTTTGTTTAAGAGCGGGGGGTGTTCCTTTTCACTCTGGGGACCCTCCCCCTTCCTTCCCCCGCCCCCCCCCCCCCCCAAATCTCTGCCTTTCCCCTCACAGGAGACACGGCCTCCAACTTGGGCAGCGCCGTGGACGAGCTGATGCGGCACCAGCCCACCCTCAAGACCGACGCCACCACCGCCATCATCAAGGTGACGCACGACGGACAGCTTCGGGGTCCCCAGACCCCCTTAAAATGAGCCTTTCTTTAAAATTTACCGTTTTATTCTCTATTTTTATAGCTTTTAGAGGAGATTTGCAGCCTGGGCCGGGACCCCAAGTATATCTGCCAGAAACCCTCGATGCAGAAGGCCGACGGGACGGCGGCAGCGCCCCCTCCTCGTTCCCCTCACGCCGCCGAAGAAGCCTCGAGCGAGGATGAGGAGGAGGAGGAAGTTCAGGCCATGCAGAGCTTCAGCGCCACCCAACAGAGCGAGGCCGAACCCAGCCAGCAGTGAGTGCTGTTTTTTGGGGGGACACACACACACACACACACCCCCACCCCCCGAGGGAGGTTTTGGGGTGGGGGGGATGTGGGGGCACCCCTCGACGTCCCTCTCTTTGGTTTTAGGGTGGTGGGCACGGAGGAGCGCATCCCCATCCCCCTGATGGATTATATCCTCAACGTGGTAAGTTAAAAAAGAGGGTTCACCCCCCCTTTTTAGGGGGTTTTAGGGGCCCCCCCAATCCCCCCCACGAACCTCAAAATTTCCTTTTTTCAGATGAAATTCGTGGAGTCGATCCTGAGCAACAACACGACGGACGATCACTGCCAGGAGTTCGTGGCCCAACGGGGGTTGCGCCCCCTCGTCACCATTTTGGGGCTCCCCAACCTTCCCGTCGACTTCCCCACCTCCGCCGCTTGCCAAGCCGTGGCCGGAGTCTGCAAATCTATCCTGGTACGGGGGGGACCCCAAAAACGTTCGGGTGGGGGGGGGCAAAAAGGGGGAGGGGGCCCCAAAAAGGCTGGGGGTGGGGGCCGAAAGGTCCACGGAGGGTTTGGGGGGGATGTAAGAAGGTTTAGGGGGACCCCGAAATGGTGATGGGGAGTCAGGGGGGGCGGGCAGGGGCTGAGGTTGTCCTTTGCCCTGGTGAGGGGGAGTGGGGGACCCCAAAACGGCTTGGGGGGGCCCAGAAAGATCCATAGAGGGTTTGGGGGGGACCCTGAAATGGTGATGGGGAGACGGGGGGCGGGGTGGGCAGGGGCTGAGGTTGTCCTTTGCCCTGGTGGGGGGCAACGGGGGACCTCCAGAAGGGGAGCAGAGTCTAGGAGGACCCCAAAAAGGCATCCAGGGGTTTGGGAAGACCCAAAAAAGGCATGAGGGGGGTTGAGGGGGGACCCCAAAAAGGCCCATAATCGTTTTTGGGGGAGCGGGATCCTAAAAAGGTCTCGAATTTTCCCCCAAATTCGATGTTGCCCCCCCCAAATCGATTTTGAGGTCCCCCAAATTCGATGTTGCCCCCCCCAAATCCAATTTCACTCCCCCAAATTCGATGTTGTTGCCCCCCAATTCGATTTTGAGGTCCCCCCACAAACTTTGGGGTTCTTCCCCAGACTTTGAGGTCCCCCCAAATTCGATGTCGCCCCCCCAAATTCGATGTCGCCCCCCAAATCCCGCCCCCCACCCCCCACCCCCCCCGACGTGGCCACCCCCCGAGCCCGCCGTCACCCCCGGCGCGCGCGTGCCGCGCCCCCGCCGCCCCCCCCCCCCCCACAGACGCTGTCGCACGAGCCGAAGGTGCTGCAGGAGGGCTTGCTGCAGCTGGAGGCCGTCCTGTCGGCGCTGGAGCCCCTCCACCGGCCCATCGAGGCGCCGGGGGGGTCGGTGCTGCTGCGCGAGCTGGCGGGGGCCGGCAGCGTCCCCGACGCCACCCTCTCGGCGCAGGCCACCCCCCTCCTCCACGCCCTCACCGCCGCCCACGCCTACATCATGATGTTCGTCCACACGTGCCGTGTCGGGCAGGTAAATGAATTCCGGGCCAAACCCACCCCCCTCTATCCTCCACCGCCCCCCCATTTTCCCCCCCGTGCCCCTGTTTTGGGGTTTATTGCTCTCCCCCCCCCCTTACTTTTGCCGCGGCGCAGAGCGAGATCCGGGCCATCTCGGTGAACCAGTGGGGATCCCAGTTGGGATTGAGTGTTTTGGGGAAACTGAGTCAGCTCTACTGCTCCCTGGTGTGGGAGAGCACCGTGCTGCTCTCGCTCTGCACCCCGAACAGGTACGCGGGGGCTCGGGAGGGGGTTTGGGGGGGTCAAAAGGGGGTTTGGGGGGCTCGGGAGGGGGTTTGGGGGGGTCAAAAGGGGGTTTGGGGGTCTCGGAAGGGGGTTTGGGGGGGTCAAAAGGGGGTTTGGGGGGCTCGGGAGGCGGTTTGGGGGGTCAAAAGGGGGTTTGGGGGTCTTGGAAGGGGCTTTGGGGGGGTCAAAAGGGGGTTTGGGGGGCTCGGAAGGGGGTTTGGGGGGATCAAAAGGGGGTTTGGGGGCTCAGGAGGGGGTTTGGGGGGGTCAAAAGGGGGTTTGGGGGGCTCGGAAGGGGGTTTGGGGGGGTCAAAAGGGGGTTTGGGGGGCTCGGAAGAGGGTTTGGGGGCTCAGAAGGGGGTTTGAGGGTTTAGGAGGGGGTTTTGGGGGGTCAGGAGGGGGTTTGGGAGGCTCAAAAGGGGGGTTGGGGGCTCAAAAGGGGGATTGGGGGCTCAGAAGAGGGTTTGGGGGGTCAGAAGGGGGTTTGAGAGTTTAGGAAGCGTTTTTGGGGGGTCAGTAGGGGGTTTGGGAGGCTCAAAAAGGGGTTTGGGGGGCTCAGAAGGAGGTTTGGGGGCTTGGAAGAGGGTTTGGGGGGTCAGAAGGGAGGTTGAGGGTTTAGGAGGGGGTTTTGGGGGGTCAGGAGGGGGTTTGGGGCGGTCAGGAGGGGGTTTGGTGGTTTTGGGAGGGGGTTTGAGGGGTCAGGAGGGGGGTTTTGGGGGGGTCAAGAGGGGTTTGGGGGGCTCACGGGGGTTTTTTGGGGTCAAAAGGGAGATTGGGGGGCTCAGAAGGGCGTTTGGGGGGCCCAGGAGGGGGTTGGAGGGGTCAAAAGTGGCTTTGGGGGGGTCAGGAGGGGGTTTGGGGGTCTCGGAAGAGGGTTTGTGGGGCTCAGGATGGGGTTTGGGGGGCTCAAAGAGGGTTTGGGGGGTCAGAAGGGGGTTTGAGGGTTTAGGAGGGGGTTTGGGGGGGTCAGGAGGGGGTTGGGTGGTTTTGGGAGGGAGTTTGAGGGGTCAGGAGGGGGTTTTGGGGGGTCAAGAGGGGTTTGGAGGTGTCAAAATTGGGTTTGGGGACTCACAGGGGTTTGGGGGGTCAGGAGAGGGTTTGGGGGCTCGGAAGGGAGTTTGGGACGTTCGGGAGGGGGTTTGGGGGGCTCAGAAGGGTGTTTGGGGGGCCCAGGAGGGGGTTGGAGGGGTCAAAAGTGGGTTTGGGGGGGTCAGGAGGGGGCTTGGGTGGCTCGGAAGAGGGTTGGGGGCTCAAAAGGGGTTTGGGGGGCTGGGAAAGGGGTTTGGGGGGTCAAAGGGGGATTTGGGTCAGTCAGGAGGGGGTTTGGGGGCTCAGAAGGGGGTTTTTGGGAGTCAAAAGGGGGATTGGGGGACATGAAACAGGATTTTGGGGGGGTTGAGGAGCACCCCAGGGGTCCAAAAGGGCGTTTGGGGGGATCCGGAGGGGGTTTGGGGGGATCAAAGAGGATTTTTGGGGGGCTGAGGAGCGGCCAAGGGGGTCAGAAGTGGGTTTTGGGGGGTTTTGGGGGGTTTTGGGGAGCAACATGAGGTGTGAGAGACCATCTTGGGGGGGGTCCAGGAGGATTTGGGGGGGGCCTGAGGAGAATCTTGGGGGGCTTCGATAAGATTTTGGAGGGGATTCAAGAGGATCGGGGGGGCTGGGTGGATTTTGGGGGGCTGTGGGGCACCTTGGGGGGGCTGGGGAGCATCTTTGGGGGGGGTGTGTGCTTGGTGAGCAGTGGGGTGCAGCCCCCACACCCCCAAAGAGATGAAGAGGAGCATCCCCTCCCACGTGGGGTATCGGGGGGGGGGTGGGGGGGCTCTTAGGGGGTGTAGGGGGCGCCGAGGAGCCCCCCCCCAAAGCGGGGACCCCCCAGTGACCCCCCGTTTTCGCCCCAGCCTCCCCCCGGGGTGCGAGTTCGGGCAGGCCGACATGCAGAAGCTGGTGCCCAAGGAGGAGAAGGCGGCGCCCAGCCCCCCCCAGGGCGGCAAGCGGGCAGGTGGGTTTGGGGGGGGGCTTTAGGGGTGGGGGGTGTCTTTGGGGGGGTCTTTAGGAGGGAAGGGGGGTTTTGGGGTGTCCCTAGGAGGGGGGTCACTAGGAGGGGCGCTTTGGGGGTCTTCAGAAGGGTGGGGGAGTCTTTGAAGGGTCTTTAGGAGGGAAGGGGTCTTTTGGGGGGCTTTAGGAGGGAAGGGGGGTTTTGGGGGGCCCCTAGGAGGGGGGGTTTGGGGGGGCTTTGGGGGGTGTGTCTTTGGGGGGGTCTTTGAGGGGGTCTTTAGGAGGGCAGAGGGGGTCTTTGAGGGGGTTTTCAGGAGGGAAGGGGGGTTTTGGGGGGTCCTTGAGGGTAGGGAGGTCTTTGGGGGGGGTCTTTAGGAGGGAAGGGGGGTTTTGGGGGGTCCTTGGGGGGGACCTTTGGGGGTCCCTAGGAGGAGGGGTTGGGGGGGGTCTTTAGGAGGTTGGGGGGGACCTTGGGGGGTCCCTGGGGGGGACCTTTGGGGGGGGGGGTGTGTGTGTCTGTCAGAGGGCAGGGGCCTTGTTGGGGGGTCATTAAGGGGGGGGGGGGGGCGTCTCTGCGGGGTGCAGCAGCACCTTTGGGGTGCTCACCCGCCCCCCCTCCCGCCCCCCCCCAGAGGGCGAAGGGGAGGGCGGCCCCGGGGGGGCGGGGGGCGTCGGCGACCCCCCCCCAGCGCAGGGGCTGCTGGAGGGGATGGGGCTGGAGGGCGAGGCCCTGGCGCCCATGGAGACGGACGAGCCCGGCGCCGCCGACCCCAAGGCCAAGGGCAAGATCACGCCCGCCATGGCCGCCCGCATCAAGCAGATCAAACCCCTGCTCTCCGGTGAGGGGGGGCCGCCGCCCCCGCCCCGAAACTGGGGGGGCCCTGAAAAGGGGGGGGCCCTGAAAAGGGAGGGGTGGGAGTAGAGGCCAGATATTGGGGGTATCTGTTGGGGGGGGGTATCTGGGTTCTGGGGTCCCCAGGAGCTGGATTTGGGGGTCCCTGGGGTGTTGGGTGCCCCCGGGGTGTTGGGTGCCCCCAGGGTGTTGGGTGCTGGGTGTTGGAGGTCCCCAGATGTTGGGTGCTGGGTTTTGGGGTCCCCAGGGTGTTGGGTGCTGCGGGGTCAGGTGCCGCAGAGGGGGTCCCCAAGGGGGTCTCCGGGGTGTTGAGGGGTCAGGTGCCGTGGTGGGGGTCCCCGGGGGGTTGGGTGCCGCAGAGGGGGTCCCCAGGCAGTTGGGTGCCACGGGGGGGGTCCCCGGTGGGTGAGGTGCCATGGCGGGGGTCCCCAGGGGCTGGATTTGGGGGTCCCCAGGGTGTTGGGTGCCCCCAGGGTGTTGGGTGCTGCGGGGACAGGTGCCGCAGAGCGGGTCCCCAGGGGGGTCTCCGGGGTGTTGGATGCTGGGTTTTGGGGGTCCTCAGGGTGTTGGGTGCCCCCAGGGTGTTGGGTGCTGGGTTTTGGGGTCCCCAGGGTGTTGGGTGCTGGGTTTTGGGGTCCCCAGGGTGTTGGGTGCTGCGGGGTCAGGTGCCGCAGAGGGGGTCCCCAAGGGGGTCTCCGGGGTGTTGAGGGGTCAGGTGCCGTGGTGGGGGTCCCCGGGGGGTTGGGTGCCGCAGAGGGGGTCCCCAGGCAGTTGGGTGCCATGGGGGGGGGGTCCCCGGTGGGTGAGGTGCCATGGCGGGGGTCCCCAGGGGCTGGATTTGGGGGTCCCCAGGGTGTTGGGTGCCCCCAGGGTGTTGGGTGCTGCGGGGACAGGTGCCGCAGAGCGGGTCCCCAGGGGGGTCTCCGGGGTGTTGGATGCTGGGTTTTGGGGGTCCTCAGGGTGTTGGGTGCCCCCAGGGTGTTGGGTGCTGGGTTTTGGGGTCCCCAGGGTGTTGGGTGCTGGGTTTTGGGGTCCCCAGGGTGTTGGGTGCTGCGGGGTCAGGTGCCGCAGAGGGGGGTCCCCAAGGGGGTCTCCGGGGTGTTGAGGGGTCAGGTGCCGTGGTGGGGGTCCCCGGGGGGTTGGGTGCCACAGAGGGGGTCCCCAGGCAGTTGGGTGCCACGGGGGGGGTCCCTGGTGGGTCGGGTGCCATGGCGGGCCAGGTGCCATGGCGGGGGTCCCCGGGGGGGGTCTCTGGGGTGTTGGGTGCTGGGGTTTCGGGTGCCGCAGCAGGGGTCCCCGGGTGGTCGGGTGCTGCAGGGGGGTGTCCCTGGCGGGTCGGGTGCCATGGCGGGGGACCCCGGCGGGTCGGGTGCCGCAGAGGGGGTCCCTGGGGTGCCATCGGCGCTGTGCCCCCCCCTCCCGCAGCGTCGTCGCGCCTGGGCCGGGCGCTGGCCGAGCTCTTCGGGCTGCTGGTGAAGCTGTGCGTGGGCTCGCCCGTGCGGCAGCGCCGCAGCCACCACGCCGCCGCCGCCGCCCCCGCCCCCACGCCCGCCGCCCGCGCCACCGCCTCCGCCCTCACCAAGCTGCTCACCAAGGGGCTCAGCTGGCAGCCCCCGCCCTACACCCCCACCCCCCGCTTCCGGTGAGCCCCGGGGGGGCTGGGCGGGGCCCGGGGGAAGGGTGGGGTTGGGTGGGGCCAAGGGGTGGGGAAGGGGTGGGGCAGGGTGGGGCTGGGGGAAGGGGTGGGGCTGGGCGGGGCCCGGGGGAAGGGTGGGGTTGGGTGGGGCCATGGGGTGGGGCAGGGGAGCCAAGGGGGAGGGGTGAGGCTGGAGGGCGGGGGAGCTGTGGGGAAGGGGTGGGGTTGGGGTGGGGTCAAGGGGAAAGGGTGGGGCTGGAGGGCGGGGGAGCTGTGGGGAAGGGGTGGGGTTGGGGTGGGGTCAAGGGGAAAGGGTGGGGCTGGAGGGTGGGGGAGCCGTGGGGAAGGGGTGGGGTCAAGGGGAAAGGGTGGGGTTCTGAGGGAGGGAATGGGCGGGGGAGCCAAGGGGAAGGGGTGGGGGTGGAGCCAAGCGGGGTGGGGTGAAAGGGTGGGGTTGGTGGGGTGGGGACAAGGGGTGGGGCTTGGTGGGGTGGGGCCAAGGGGGAGGGGAGGAGCTTAGTAGGGTGGGGCCAAGGGGTGGGGCTTGGCAGGGGTGGGGCCAAGGGGGAGGGGCTGGTAGGGGTGGAGTTTGGTGGGAGGCATCTGATTGAGGGGTGGGGCTTGGCTGGGGTGGAGCTGAGGGGTGGAGCCAAGGGCAAGGGGTGGGGCTTGGCTGGAGCGGAGGTTGGGGTGGAGTTAAGGGGCGGGGCATGGGTGGGGCTGGAGGCAGAGCCAAGGGAAGGGGTGGGGCTTTGGGGGTGGAGCCAATGGGGAAGGGGTGGGGCTTAGGCGGGGCAGGGTTTGCATCCCCTGCCTCCTCCCAGAACCCAGAGCTGCACCTAGGGTGGGGCCGCCGCCCCGTGGGCGGGGCCTGGCCCCCCTCATTCCATCGCCTTCCCTCCCTTCACCTTCCTCTTCCTCTTCCTCAGGCTGACGTTCTTCATCTGCTCGGTGGGCTTCACCTCCCCCATGCTCTTCGACGAGCGCAAGTTCCCCTATCACCTCATGCTGCAGAAATTCCTCTGCTCCGGCGGCCACAACGCCCTCTTCGAGTAAGCCCGGCCCCCCAACCCCCCCCAAAAACGTGGGGCGACCCCCCTGTAAACCCCTCCAACCCCCCGTAAACCCCTCCAACCCCCCGTAAACCCCTCCAACCCCCCGTAAATCCCTCCATAAACTTCTCCAACCCCCCTATAAACTACTCACAGACCCCACAACCCCCCCCGAAATCCTTCCCATCCCCCCCCGAAATCCTTCCCATCCCCCCCCGAAATCCTTCCCATCCCCCCCCGAAATCCTTCCCATCCCTCCACAAATCCCTCCACTCCCCTCAACCACCCCGTAAACCTCTCCAAGCTCCCCCTGAACCCCCCCAAACTGCCTCTGACCCCCCCAAGCCTCTCTAACCCCCCCAAACTCCTCTCAAGCTCCCTTAATCTCCCTCCAAACCTTCCAAACTCTTCCAGTCCTCCTGCAAACTCCTTCAAATACCCCCCTAATCCTCCAGTGCCCCCCCAGAACCCTCTCAAGCTCCTCTGGTCCTTCTCCAAGCCCCCCCAAATCACACCAACCCCCCAAAAATCCTGCTAAACCCCCCAAACTCTACAACGCCCATCCTAATCCCCTTCTGAGCCCCGTCAACTTCTCCACACCCCCCAGTCTCCCTCCAAGCCCCCCAATCCCCCTCCAACCCCCCCAAACTCCTCCAACCCCCCTGCAAACTCCTTCAAATCCCCCCCAAACCCTTCAATGCCCCCCAAACCCCTGTCAAGCTCCTCTAATCCCTGTCCAAGTCCACCCAACTCTTCCAACCCCACCAAACCCCCTCAAATCCCACCAAACGCCCCCAAAGCCTCCAGTGCCCCCCAAACCCCTCTCAAGCCCCCTAACTCTGCCACTCCCCCCAAGCTCCTTCAAATCCCTCTGCAAACTCCTTTAAATCCCCCCCAACCCCTCTCAACCCTCTCTCAAGCCCCCCAAATCCCTCCAACCCCCCCCAACTCTTTCAAATCCCCCTTAAATCCCTCCAACGCCTCTCCAAAACCCTCTCAAGCCCCTCTAATCCCCCTGCAACCCCCCCAAATCCCACCAAACCCCCCAAACTCCTTCAAATCCCCCCCCACACACCCTCCAACGCCCCCCCACCCGCCTTATTTCCACCCCCTTTATCCCATAGGACCTTCAACTGGGCGCTCTCGATGGGGGGTAAGGTCCCGGTGGCGGAGGGGCTGGAGCACCCCGACCTCCCCGACGGCACCGGCGAGTTTCTGGACGCGTGGCTGATGCTGGTGGAGAAGATGGTGAACCCCAGCACGGTGCTGGAGTCGCCCCACGCTCTGCCCGCGAAGGCTCCCGCCCACGGGCAAGCCCATTTCAGCGCCCTGAGGTTCCTCGTCGTCACCCAGAAGGTGGGGGTGGCGCTTTGGGGGTGCGGGGGGGCGAACTGGGGGCTTGGGAGGGGCTGCGGGGGGAATTTGGGGGGCTGCGGAGGGGATTGAGGGGCTTGGGAGGGGCCGCAGAGGGGGTTTGGGGGCACAGGGGGACTGTGGAGGGGGTACATGGGGGCTGCGGAGGGGATTTGGGGGAGCAGGGGGTTGTGGAGGGGCTGCAGGGGGAATTTGGGGGGCTGCAGAGGGGGTTTGGGGGCACAGGGGGACTGTGGAGGGGGTACATGGGGGCTGCAGAGGGGATTTGGGGGAGCAGGGGATTGTGGAGGGGCTGCAGGGGGAATTTGGGGGGCTGCAGAGGGGATTTGGGGGAGCAGGGGATTGTGGAGGGGCTGCAGGGGGAATTTGGGGGGCTGCAGAGGGGGTTTGGGGGCACAGGGGGACTGTGGAGGGGGTACATGGGGGCTGCAGAGGGGATTTGGGGGAGCAGGGGGTTGTGGAGGGGCTGCAGGGGGAATTTGGGGGGCTGCAGAGGGGGTTTGGGGGCTTGGGAGGGGCCGCAGAGGGGGTTTGGGGGTGCAGGGGGCTGTGGAGGGGACTTAGGGGGTGCAGAGGGGCGCCCAGAGGGGACTTGGGGGGCATGGGGTGAGGGGGGGGAGGGCACCCAGTTGGCCTCATCGTCCCTCGCGCTCTAGTGAGGGCTGTGGGACCTTCTGGGACATGGGGGGGGGTGTCGGTCCCCCAATTTCCCTTGGTGCCCCCTCAAATTGCCTTGCTGCCCCCCCAACACCCCCCAAATTCCCTCAGTGCCCCCCCAACACCCCCCAAATTCCCTCAGTGCCCCCCCAACACCCCCCAAATTCCCTCCGTGCCCCCCCAAATTCCATCGACGCCCCCCCAACACCCCCCAAATTCCCTCCGTGCCCCCCCAAATTCCATCGACGCCCCCCCAACACCCCCCAAATTCCCTCGATGCCCCCCCAACACCCCCCAAATTCCCTCACCAATCCCCCAACACCCCCCAAATTTCCTTGGCGCCCCCTCCAATTCCCTCAGCAGCACCTCAAATTCCCTCGCCACTCCCACAACACACCCCAAATTCCTTCCGGACCCCCCCCAAATTCCCTTGCCGCGCCCCCAACACCCCCGAAATTCCCTCACCACCCCATAAATTCCCTCAGCACCCTCCCAGATTCCCTCGGCGCCCCACCCAACGCCCCCCAAATTCTCTCTGGGCCCCCCCAACGCCCCTCAAATTCCCTCTGGGCCCCCCCAACGCCCCTCAAATTCCCTCTGGGCCCCCCCAACGCCCCTCAAATTCCCTCGGCACCCCCCCAACCCCACCCAAATTCCCTCGGCACCCCCCAATTCCCTCAGCAACCCCCAACACCCCCCAAATTCCCTCACTGCCCTCTCAACACCCCCCAAATTCCCTTGCCGTGCCCCCACAACACCCCCCAAATTCCCTTGCCGTGCCCCCACAACACCCCCCAAATTCCCTCTGGGCCCCCCCAATGCCCCTCAAATTCCCTCTGGGCCCCACCAACGCCCCCCAAATTCCCTCTGGGCCCCCCCGACACCCCCCAAATTCCTTCTGGGCCCCACTAACGCCCCTCAAATTCCCTCTGGGCCCCACCAACGCCCCTCAAATTCCCTCTGGGCCCCCCCAACGTCCCCCAAATTCCCTCTGGGCCCCCCCAACGCCCCCCAAATTCCCTCTGGGCCCCACCAACGTCCCTCAAATTCCCTCTGGGCCCCACCAACGTCCCCCAAATTCCCTCTGGGCCCCCCCAACGCCCCCCAAATTCCCTCTGGGCCCCCCCGACACCCCCCAAATTCCCTCTAGGCCCCCCCAACGTCCCCCAAATTCCCTCACCACCCCCCCACCACCCCCAAATTCCCTCAGCACCCTCCCAGATTCTCTCGGCGCCGCCCCCAACGCCCCCCAAATTCCCTCTCGGCCCCCCCCAACGCCCCTCAAATTCCCTCTGGGCCCCCCCCAACGCCCCCCAAATTCCCTCGGCGCCCCCCCAACACCCCCCAAATTCCCTCTGGGCCCCCCCAACACCCCTCAAATTCCCTCTGGGCCCCCC